>NC_057798.1:6420525-6517917 GCF_018294505.1 Triticum aestivum
GACTTGTATTCGAGAGGAAATTCATAGTTTCAGTTTCGCAACACACGCCCACACATAGCAATAGCCAGATTCAGACATGTGTTGGAGAGGAAATTCAGAGTAATCTGCTTGCCTATGTGCTAGGCTTGCATGTCAATTGTCTCATAACCGAGCCATTGGTCCTGGGTTTAGTTAGGATGTGTAATTCAGCTCCCTTGTTGCTACTGCTCCAATCATATAGGCTGCCACATATCATCATGCTTTTTACTTTAGTAATGTTCTCTTCTCATGTTCATCTCTACCCCATGTGTGTGTTGTGCTCTCGACATGTCCGCACGAAATCACCAATGGGTGTCTCTGTGTTGCAAATGTGTTCTCAACATTTGCTATTGTTTGGGCTTAGACAGCTCGATTGCCCGCTGTTTTCAGGATCATTGCCTTATGCTAAAATACTCCTATTCTTTTGCCTTATGCTATTGTTTCAGAATCATTGGCATGATTTCCTCTTTTCTCTCATTATGATTGGAGCTCAAGATTTTCCATTTGACTCAAGATTTGTTATTTATCATGTCCTTGTGCAGCAGCATGATTGATTCGGTACTGCATCATCCCCGGTTAATGCAGAGGACAAGGGGCTCATCGTGTGTGTCTCCCTTCGAGCAACGAGGCACGGCGTTGTTCGGCACTGGCTGCAAAATAATCATGGTGAGCTTGTCAACGCCCATCTATCCGTGTTTGCTTGCTGCTGCAACTTGTATTCGGACGGAGCTAGACAGAACTGCAAAAATCTCATACTTTTACTTCCTTCTTCAGAAAAACTAACAACTCTGCAGATTATTCTTCAGGTTGATACTAACTTGGTAATGTTGCTGTTCCGAGACCCCGCTGCCGCTGCGGACGCCATGGAGACCGTCAAGGTAACTCAGTCTGCTTTCTCTCATGTCCCGACCATCAATTACCAAAGTCTTCCAGTATGAGATACATGCCGATTAGAGCAACAACAAAACGACACCAAAAAGATCACTTTTCACTATGAAAAAAACTCCATTTTTCATACCCAAGTCTTCACATGTATTACAGAAAGAAAAAAACAACTCTGAAAAAGCTCCATGTATCTCATACCGAAATCTTCACATGAGCAAATTCCTTCAAAAACTAAAATAAAATACTGACACGAGCATGCATAGCAAATCTTACAATTTGAGGGAGCACTAGGAAACTTGATACTCCATATTTTGCTTGCTTGCTTGCTTGCTGCATCTTATCTTCACAGACAGATAAAACTGCAGAAATCTGAAACTTTTAGTTCCTTCCTTCTTCAGGAAACTGAAAACTCTGCAGCAGATTTATCTTCAGGTTGATGATACTAACCAAGAATACTAACTTGACAATGTTGGTGTCCTCAGGCGCAGGCTGTTGTGTGCCGCCTCTTCCATGGGCGTCCATGCCATGGAGCTCCTTATGGTATCTCTTATGTCGTGTGTGTCCCGGCCATCAATTACGAACCCATAGATGCTGCTTGTGTTCACTAGTGCAACAATTTGTGTGTGTGTGCCCAGTATGAGATTTGACAAGACAACATGAGCTCTTGTAGGGATTCCCACATGCTAGCCTTTCTATGGCAATTATGTCTGGTATTATTACATCACTTTGTATGGAGCGTACAACTTTGTTTGCTACAGAATATATAGCACCATCCTGAAATACTACTCTACTATTTCGTTTGTGATCATGCCCCTGTACAACAAGCCTTCCAATCTGCTAAGTTTTGCCTCTCTTGCTGTATGTATGTATATGTATGGGCAAAATGATGACAGGTGCAGACCTGAGCTGCCTGCCATGTCGTTTATAATAAACACACACTTGTAATAGTAAGATAAACATGATATTCAAATTGCGTAAGATTGGAATTACTCTCTCTTGCACTGGTAACACTATCACATATACTCCCTCTGTAAACAAATATAAGTGCGTCTAGATCACTAAAGCGGTGATGTAAACGCTCTTATATTTCTTTACAGAGGGAGTACTAGTTATGTATTTCCATTTCTTAAATGCTGCCATGTCCCTTGGTGTGACTCCATTTCTCTGCTTTGACGTTGATGTTTGCCCAACAGACACCCTCAATGATGACCAAGGTGGAGTGCAGGACATCAAGGACATGATATGAATCGCCGTTCCAGACGCCCGCCTCGCGGAAGGAGCACTCCATCCCGCTGATAACAATGTTTTGAAAGAGGAGATGACGGATTTGGTGGAGGAGAGGAACTCCCTCAAGTACGAAAAGAGGAGCCCTCTGTACAGAAAAGTATGTGATGCTTTATCGAATCACCATCGCAGCAACCTTACTATGGCCTGACGTTCCCTTTTTTCGACGGTCTTGACTGTAACTCAAGTGCTTGTGATGTTGCATTCTGGCAGCTTTTGATGCTGCTTTGTCAAGTGCTTGTGTGGTGGTTTCGATTTGACTTAGAAGACCGCCGCTTCGCTCCTCCGGGTCTGCTTATTCCCGGGTCGCCGCTGCTCCCACGATGGAGCAAACGCTTGTCTTGTTTTTCTGTAGCATTCACCATGCATGTCTCGTGTGATCCTTGTGCAGGCCGTATAGCACTAATTGGACTACGGTGGTCTGATGACACCTTCCCTTGTCCATGGAGGATCCTCATTAGGCAAGAACAATTGCCACCGCTGATCCGAAGCTCGTGCCAGGGGAAGGGATTCTGTCATTGCCTTCTATGTGGGTGGTGAGTGCAGGCTCTGCTCATCCTAGTTCAGCATTCATCATCAGTGGCCCTTACTCCCTCTCATGCCCATCCATATTTGCTTGCTTGCTTGCTGCAATTTATGTTCAGAGGCGACTAAACTGCAAAAACCTGAAACTTTTAGTTCCTTCTTTCTTCAGAAAACTGAAAACTTTGCAGCAGATTTATATTCAGGTTGATACTAACGACACATACTAACATGATAATGTTGGTGTCCTCAGGTGTAGACCACTGTGTGCCGCCTCTTCCATGGACGCAACAGCTGCTTCGACCCCGCTGCCGACGCCATGGAGATCGTCAAGGTATCTCTCTTTGCTCTCTCTGTCTCTCATGTCCTGCGTGTCCCGGTCGTCAATTACCCGGAGATGTTGCTTGTTTTCACTAGTGTGCAATAATTTTTCTAGTATGAGATTTGACAAGCCAAGATGAGATCTTGTAGCGAAAATTCTTCTGCTGGTCACACAAGTGAGCCTATCTATGGCAATTTTGTCTTGTCTTGATCAGGTCCAACACTTAACTTTCATTGTGTGGAACTGGAACGAGCACTTTGCATTCCTAGGCTGGTGAATAAGTATGCATTGTTTTTAGGGGAAGATGTTGTCTTGTTAATTCCTGTAAATTCCCTTTGACACAAGAGAATTGTTGTGTGGCTTACTGTTGAGAAATCTGACATTCCTCTTTTCCTCTGCACTAGACTGATCTTTTTATGTCCACCCAGATTGCATTCCTCAGGAAGATACTCCTTTCATCCGTCAAACCTACCGGAGATGATGGGAAATCTCCATCGCGCACGACACCGGTCATTTTCTCTTGCCAAGCGGTGCTGCAGAAGTTGACACGGTTTGGGCTTGAAGATGCACAAGACGGCGCCGTCGTCCTCGTGCTTTCTTCGCTGATGAAGATGCACTGGATGGCGTCGTTGTCCTCAGGCTCTCTCCGCTGATGAAAAGGCATGATTTCCTCTTTTCTCTCATTATGATTGGAGCTCAAGATTTTCCATTTGACTCAAGATTTGTTATTTATCATGTCCTTGTGCAGCAGCATGATTGATTCGGTACTGCATCATCCCCGGTAAATGCAGAGGACAAGGGGCTCATCGTGTGTGTCTCCCTTGGAGCAATGAGGCACGGCGTTGTTCGGCACTGGCTGCAAAATAATCGCGGTGAGCTTGTCAATGCCCATCTATCCGTGTTTGCTTGCTGCTGCAACTTGTATTCGGACTTGCAACTCTGCAGATTATTCTTCAGGTTGATACTAACTTGGTAATGTTTCTATTCCGAGACCCCGCTGCCGCTGCGGACGCCATGGAGACCGTCAAGGTAACTCAGTCTGCTCTCTCTCATGTCCCGACCCTCAATTACCAAAGTCTTCCAGTATGAGATACATGCCGATTAGAGCAACAACAAAACGACACCAAAAAGATCACTTTTCACTATGAAAAAAGCTCCATTTTTCATACCCAATTCTTCACATGTATTACAGAAAGAAAAAAACAACTCTGAAAAACCTCCATGTATCTCATACCGAAATCTTCACATGCGCAAATTCCTTCAAAAACTAAAATAAAATACTGACACGAGCATGCATAGCAAATCTTACAATTTGAGGGAGCACTAGGAAACTTGATACTCCATATTTTGCTTGCTTGCTTGCTTGCTTGCTGCAACTTATCTTCACAGACAGACAAAACTGCAGAAATCTGAAACTTTTAGTTCCTTCTTCATGAAACATAAAACTCTGCAGCAGATTTATCTTCAGGTTGATGATACTAACCAAGCATACTAACTTGACAATGTTGGTGTCCTCAGGCGCAGACTGTTGTGTGCCGCCTCTTCCATGGGCGTCCACGCCATGGAGCTCCTTAAGGTATCTCTTATGTCGTGTGTGTCCCGGCCATCAATTACGTACCCATAGATGCTGCTTGTTTTCACTATTGCAACAATTTGTGTGTGAGTGCCCAGTGTGAGATTTGACAAGACAACATGAGCTCTTGTAGCGATTCCCACATGCTAGCCTTTCTATGGCAATTATGTCTGGTATTATTACATCACTTTGTATGGAGCGTACAACTTTGTTTGCTACAGAATATATAGCACCATCCTGAATTACTACTCTACTATTTCGTTTGTGATCATGCCCCTGTACAACAAGCCTTCCAATCTGCTAAGTTTTGCCTCTCTTGCTGTATGTATGTATATGTATGGGCAAAATGATGACAGGTGCAGACCTGAGCTGCCTGCCATGTCGTTTATAATAAACACACACTTGTAATAGTAAGATAAACATGATATTCAAATTGCGTAAAATTGCAATTTCTCTCTCTTGCATTGGTAACACTATCACATATACTCCCTCTGTAAACAAATATAAGTGTGTCCAGATCACTAAAGCGGGAGTACTAGTTATGTATTTCCATTTCTTAAATGCTGCCATGTCCCTTGGTGTGACTCCATTTCTCTGCTTTGACGTTGATGTTTGCCCAACAGACACCCTCAATGATGACCAAGGTGGAGTGCAGGACATCGAGGACATGATATGAACCGCCGTTCCAGACGCCCGCCTCGGGGAAGGAGCACTCCATCCCGCTGATAACAATGTTTTGAAAGAGGAGATGACGGATTTGGTGGAGGAGAGGAACTCCCTCAAGGACGAAAAGAGGAGCCCTGTGTACAGAAAAGTATGTGATGTTTTATCGAATCACCATCGCAGCAACCTTACTATGGACCGACGTTCCCTTTTGTCGATGGTCTTGACTATACTCAAGTGCTTGTGATGTTGCATTCTGGCAGCTTGTGATGCTGCTTTGTCAAGTGCTTGTGTGGTGGTTTCGATTTGACCTAGAAGACCGCCGCTTCGCTCCTCCGGGTCTGCTTATTCCCGGGTCACCGCTGCTCCCACGATGGAGCAAACGCTTGTCTTGTTTTTCTGTAGCATTCACCATGCATGTCTCGTGTGATCCTTGTGCAGGCCGTATAGCACTAATTGGACTATGGTGGTCTGATGACACCTTCCCTTGTCCATGGAGGATCCTCATTAGGCAAGAACAAGTGCCACCACTGATCCGAAGCTCGTGCCAGGGGAAGGGATTCTGTCATTGCCTTCTATGTGGGTGGTGAGTGCAGGCTCTGCTCATACTAGTTCAGCATTCATCATCAGTGGCCCTTACTCCCTCTCATGCCCATCCATATTTGCTTGCTTGCTTGCTGCAATTTATGTTCAGAGACGACTAAACTGCAAAAACCTGAAACTTTTAGTTCCTTGTTTCTTCAGAAAACTGAAAATTCTGCAGCAGATTTATCTTCAAGTTGATACTAACGACACATACTAACTTGATAATGTTGGTGTCCTCAAGCATAGACCACTGTGTGCCGCCTCTTCCATGGACGCAGCAGCTGCTCCGACCCCGCTGCCGACCGTCAAGGTATCTCTCTTTGTTCTCTCTCTCTATCTCATGTCCTGCGTGTCCCGGTCGTCAATTACCCAGAGATGTTGCTTGTTTTCACTAGTGTGCAACAATTTTTCTAGTATGATATTTGACAAGCCAAGATGAGATCTTGTAGCAAAAATTCTTCTGCTGGTCACACAAGTGAGCCTAACTATGGCAATTTTGTCTTGTCTTGATCAGGTCCAACACTTAACTTTCATTGTGTGGAACTGGAACGAGCACTTTGCATTGCTAGGCTGGTGAATAAGTATGCATTGTTTTTAGGGGAAGATGTTGTCTTGTTAATTCCTGTAAATTCCCTTTGACACAAGAGAATTGTTGTGTGGCTTAGTGTTGAGAAATCTGACATTCCTCTTTGCCTCTGCACTAGACTGATCTTTTTATGTCCACCTAGATTGCATTCCTCAGGAAGATACTCCGTTCGTCCGTCAAACCTACCGGACATGATGGAAAATCTCCATCGCGCACGACACCGGTCATTTTCTCTTGCCAAGCGGTGCTGCAGAAGTTGACGCGGTTTGGGCTTGAAGTTGCATAGGATGGCGTCGTCGTCCTCGTGCTTTCTTCGCTGATGAAGATGCACTGGATGGCGTCGTTGTCCTCGGGCTCTCTCCGCTGATGAAGAGGCATGATTTCCTCTTTTCTCTCATTATGATTGGAGCTCAAGATTTTCCATTTGACTCAAGATTTGTTATTTATCATGTCCTTGTGCAGCAGCATGATTGATTCGGTACTGCATCATCCCCGGGTAATGCAGAGGACAAGGGGCTCATCGTGTGTGTCTCCCTTCGAGCAACGAGGCACGACGTTGTTCGGCACTGGCTGCAAAATAATCACGGTGAGTTTGTCAACGCCCATCTATCCGTGTTTGCTTGCTGCTGCAACTTGTATTCGGACGGAGCTAGACAGAACTGCAAAAATCTCATACTTTTACTTCCTTCTTCAGAAAAATTGACAACTCTGCAGATTATTCTTCAGGTTGATACTAACTTGGTACTGTTGCTGTTCCGAGACCCCGCTGCCGCTGCGGACGCCATGGAGACCGTCAACGTAACTCATTCTGCTCTCTCTCATGTACCGACCATCAATTACCAAAGTCTTTCAGTATGAGATACAAGCCGATTAGAGCAACAACAAAACGACACCAAAAAGATCACTTTTCACTATGGAAAAAGCTCCATTTTTCATACCCAAGTCTTCACATGTATTACAGTTAGAAAAAAACAACTCTGAAAAAGCTCCATGTATCTCATACCGAAATCTTCACATGAGCAAATTCCTTCAAAAACTAAAATAAAATACTGACACGAGCATGCATAGCAAATCTTACAATTTGAGGGAGCACTAGGAAACTTGATACTCCATATTTTGCTTGCTTGCTTGCTTGCTGCAACTTATCTTCACAGACAGACAAAACTACAGAAATCTGAAACTTTTAGTTCCTTCCTTCTTCAGGAAACTGAAAACTCTGCAGCAGATTTATCTTCAGGTTGATGATGCTAACCAAGCATACTAACTTGACAATGTTGGCCTCCTCAGGCGCAGACTGTTGTGTGCCGCCTCTTTCATGGGCGTCCACACCATGGAGCTCCTTAAGGTATCTCTTATGCCGTGTGTGTCCCGGCCATCAATTACGTACCCATAGATGCTGCTTGTTTTTCACTAGTGCAACAATTTGTGTTTGTGTGCCTAGTATGAGATTTGACAAGACAACATGAGCTCTTGTAGCGATTCCCACATGCTAGCCTTTCTATGGCAATTATGTCTGGTATTATTACATCACTTTGTATGGAGCATACAACTTTGTTTGCTACAGAATATATAGCACCATCCTGAAATACTACTCTACTATTTCGTTTGTGATCATGCCCCTGTACAACAAGCCTTCCAATCTGCTAAGTTTTGCCTCTCTTGTTGTATGTATGTATATGTATGGGCAAAATGATGACAGGTGCAGACCTGAGCTGCCTGCCATGTCGTTTATAATAAACACACACTTGTAATAGTAAGATAAACATGATATTCAAATTGTGTAAGATTGCAATTTCTCTCTCTTGCACTGGTAACACTATCACATATACTCCCTCTGTAAAAAAATATAAGTGCGTCTAGATCACTAAAGCGGTGATGTAAACGCTCTTATATATCTTTACAGAGGGAGTACTTGTTATGTATTTCCATTTCTTAAATGTTGCCATGTCCCTTGGTGTGACTCCATTTCTCTGCTTTGACATTGATGTTTCCCCAACAGACACCCTCAATGATGACCAATGTGGAGTGCAGGACATCGAGGACATGTTATGAACCGCCGTTCCAGATGCCCGCCTCGGGGAAGGAGCACTCCATCCCGCTGATAACAATATTTTGAAAGAGGAGATGATGGATTTGGTCGAGGAGAGGAACTCCCTCAAGGACGAAAAGAGGAGCCCTGTGTACAGAAAAGTATGTGATGTTTTATCGAATCACCATCGCAGCAACCTTACTATGGTCTGACGTTCCCTTTTTTCGACGGTCTTGACTGTAACTAAAGTGCTTGTGATGTTGCATTCTGGCAGCTTGTGATGCTGCTTTGTCAAGTGCTTGTGTGGTGGTTTCGATTTGACCTACAAGACGGCCGCTTCGCTCCTCCGGGTCTGCTTATTCCCGGGTCGCCGCTGCTCCCACGATGCAGCAGACGCTTGTCTCGTTTTTCTGTATTGAGCAAACGCTTGTCTTGTTTTTCGGTAGCATTCACCATGCATGTCTCTTGTGATCCTTGTGCAGGCCGTATAGCACTAATTGGACTACGGTGGTCTGATGACACCTTCCCTTGTCCATGGAGGATCCTCATTAGGCAAGAACAAGTGCCACCGCTGATCCGAAGCTCGTGCCAGGGGAAGGGATTCTGTCATTGCCTTCTATGTGGGTGGACAGTGCAGGCTCTGCTCATCCTAGTTCAGCATTCATCATCAGTGGCCCTTACTCCCTCTCATTCCCATCCATATTTGCTTGCTTGCTTGCTGCAATTTATGTTCAGAGACGACTAAACTGCAAAAACCTGAAACTTTTAGTTCCTTGTTTCTTCAGAAAACTGAAAATTCTGCAGCAGATTTATCTTCAAGTTGATACTAACGACACATACTAACTTGATAATGTTGGTGTCCTCAGGCATAGACCACTGTGTGCCGCCTCTTCCATGGATGCAGCAGCTGCTCCCACCCCGCTGCCGACGCCATGGAGATCGTCAAGGTATCTCTCTTTGCTCTCTCTCTCTCATGTCCTGCGTGTCCCGGTCGTCAATTACCCGGAGATGTTGCTTGTTTTCACTAGTGTGCAACAATTTTTCTAGTATGAGATTTGACAAGCCAAGATGAGATCTTGTAGCGAAAATTCTTCTGCTGGTCACACAAGTGAGCCTATCTATGGCAATTTTGTCTTGTCTTGATCAGGTCCAACACTTAACTTTCATTGTGTGGAACTGGAACGAGCACTTTGCATTCCTAGGCTGGTGAATAAGTATGCATTGTTTTTAGGGGAAGATGTTGTCTTGTTAATTCCTGTAAATTCCCTTTGACACAAGAGAATTGTTGTGTGGCTTACTGTTGAGAAATCTGACATTCCTCTTTTCCTCTGCACTAGACTGATCTTTTTATGTCCACCCAGATTGCATTCCTCAGGAAGATACTCCTTTCATCCGTCAAACCTACCGGAGATGATGGGAAATCTCCATCGCGCACGACACCGGTAATTTTCTCTTGCCAAGCGGTGCTGCAGAAGTTGACACGGTTTGGGCTTGAAGATGCACAGGACGGCGCCGTCGTCCTCGTGCTTTCTTCGCTGATGAAGATGCACTGGATGGCGTCGTTGTCCTCAGGCTCTCTCCGCTGATGAAAAGGCATGATTTCCTCTTTTCTCTCATTATGATTGGAGCTCAAGATTTTCCATTTGACTCAAGATTTGTTATTTATCATGTCCTTGTGCAGCAGCATGATTGATTCGGTACTGCATCATCCCCGGTAAATGCAGAGGACAAGGGGCTCATCGTGTGTGTCTCCCTTGGAGCAACGAGGCACGGCGTTGTTCGGCACTGGCTGCAAAATAATCGCGGTGAGCTTGTCAATGCCCATCTATCCGTGTTTGCTTGCTGCTGCAACTTGTATTCGGACTTGCAACTCTGCAGATTATTCTTCAGGTTGATACTAACTTGGTAATGTTTCTATTCCGAGACCCCGCTGCCGCTGCGGACGCCATGGAGACCGTCAAGGTAACTCAGTCTGCTCTCTCTCATGTCCCGACCATCAATTACCAAAGTCTTCCAGTATGAGATACATGCCGATTAGAGCAACAACAAAACGACACCAAAAAGATCACTTTTCACTATGAAAAAAGCTCCACTTTTCATACCCAATTCTTCACAGGTATTACAGAAAGAAAAAAAACAACTCTGAAAAAGCTCCATGTATCTCATACCGAAATCTTCACATGAGCAAATTCCTTCAAAAACTAAAATAAAATACTGACACGAGCATGCATAGCAAATCTTACAATTTGAGGGAGCACTAGGAAACTTGATACTCCATATTTTGCTTGCTTGCTTGCTTGCTGCAACTTATCTTCACAGACAGACAAAACTGCAGAAATCTAAAACTTTTAGTTCCTTCCTTCTTCAGGAAACTGAAAACTCTGCAGTAGATTTATCTTCAGGTTGATGATACTAACCAAGCATACTAACTTGACAATGTTGGTGTCCTCAGGCGCAGACTGTTGTGTGCCGCCTCTTCCATGGGCGTCCACGCCATGGAGCTCCTTAAGGTATCTCTTATGCCATGTGAGGGAGTCTCGGACTAGGGGGTGTCCGGATAGCCGAACTACCATCATCGGCCGGACTCCAAGACTATGAAGATACAAGATTGAAGACTTCGTCCCGTGTCCGGATGGGACTTTCCTTGGCGTGGAAGGCAAGCTTGGCGATACGGATATGTAGATCTCCTACCATTGTAACCGACTCTGTGTAACCCTAGCCCTCTCCCGTGTCTATATAAACTGGATGGCTTTAGTCCATAGGACGAACAACAATCATACCATAGGCTAGCTTCTAGGGTTGAGCCTCCTTGATCTCGTGGTAGATCTACTCTTGTAACCCACATCATCAATATTAATCAAGCAGGACGTAGGGTTTTACCTCCATCAAGAGGGCCCGAACCTGGGTAAAAACATCGTGTCCCTCGTCTCCTATTACCATCCACCTAGACGCACAGTTCGGGACCCCCTACCCGAGATCCGCCGGTTTTGACACCGACATTGGTGCTTTCGTTGAGAGTTCCTCTGTGTCGTCACCGATAGGCTCGATGGCTTCTTCGATCATCAACGACGATGCAGTCCAGGGTGAGACCTTCCTCCCCGAACAGATTTTCGTATTCGGCGGCTTCGCACTGCGGGCCAATTCGCTTGGTCAGCTGGAGCAGATCGAAGGCTACGCCCCTGGCCGTCAGGTCAGATTTGGAAGTTTGAACTTCACGGCTGACATCCGCGGGGACTTGAGCCTCGACGGATTCGAGCCACAGCCGAACGTGCCGTACTGTCACGATGGGCATGATTTCACTCTGCAGCCGGATAGTACCCTGGAGGCCGCACTCGAACCCGCTCCGATCTTCGACTCGGAGCCGGCTGCGCAGACCAAGGATGGATGGCTAGACACCGCCTCGGGGGCTGCAACCTCTACGGCGATAGAGCCGAACACCGATCTTGTTCCCCATGATGCTCGTGACTCCGAGGTGCCGGACTCCTTGCCGGACTCCGGACCTCCCGCGCCCCCTCCAGTCGAATCCGATTGGGCGCCGATCATGGAGTTCACCGCGGCGGACATCTTTCAACGCTCACCTTTTGGCGACATCTTGAGTTCGCTAAAGTACCTCTCGTTATCAAGAGAGGCCTGGCCGGACTGCGGCCAGGACTGTTGGGATGCGGACGACGGAGAAATTCAGAGCCCACCCACCACCCACTTGGTAGCCACTGTCGACGATCTAACCGACATGCTAGATTACGACTTTGAGGATATCGACGGTATGGACGATGATGCCGGAGACGACCAAGAACCAGCGCCCACCGGGCACTGGAAAGCCACCTCTTCATACGACATATACATGGTGGATATCCCAAAGGATGGAAACATCGAAGGAATAGCGGAGGATGACCCCTCCAAGAAACAGCCCAAGCGCCGGCGTCAGCGGTGCCGCTCTAAATCCCGCCATAGCAAGAATGAGGATTCCGGCACCGGAGACAATAATACACCGGATAGCGCCGAAGACAACCCACTCCAGCAAGATCCAGCACAGGAGGAGGGGGACGCCAGCCCTCATGAGAGAGCGGCCGAAGAAGAGGTAGTGGACTATAGGCCTCCCTCCGGAGACGAGGCAAGCCTCGACGACGACGAACTCATCGTGCCTGAGGATCCCGTCGAACAGGAGCGTTTCAAACGCAGGCTTATGGCCACGGCTAACAGCCTCAAGAAAAAGTAGCAGCAGCTTAGAGCTGATCAAGATCTGCTAGCCGACAGATGGACTGAAGTCCTCGTGGCCGAAGAGCATGAACTCGAATGCCCCTCCAAAATCTACCCCAAACGTAAGCTGCTCCCCCGATTAGAGGTGGAGGCATATGATCCCGGTTCACCAGGAGACAATACGGCTGATCGACCACCCTGTGGTCGTGACAGAGAGGCCTCAAGGCCCTTCACTAGACCCGTACCCCGACATCGTTCGAAAAGCACAAGGCCATAGGGGAACACTCCGGACCTGCGAGACATATTGGAGGATAAGGCAAGACAATCAAGATCGATCTATGGATCACGTGGGCGCCCCACAATACATGACGATCACCGTCACCTCGGACACAGTAAGTCCGGCCGGGCCGAACACAACAGACAAAGCTCTTTTGAGCTCCGTCGCGATATCGCCCAGTACAGAGGCGCCGCACACCCACTGTGCTTCACAGATGAGGTAATGGATCATCAAATCCCAGAAGGGTTTAAACCCGTCAATATTGAATCTTATGATGGCACAACAGACCCCGCGGTCTGGATCGAGGACTATCTCCTCCACATCCACATGGCCCACGGAGACGATCTCCATGCCATCAAATATCTCCCACTCAAACTTAAAGGACCAGCCCGGCACTGGCTTAACAGCTTGCCAGCAGAGTCAATCGGGAGTTGGGAGGACCTGGAAGCCGCATTCCTTGATAACTTCCAAGGCACGTACGTGCGACCACCAGATGCAGATGACCTAAGCCACATAATTCAACAGCCAGACGAATCGGCCAAACAATTATGGACACGGTTCTTAACCAAGAAAAACCAAATCGTTGACTGTCCGGATGCCGAGGCCCTCGCGGCCTTCAAGCATAACATCCGCGACGAGTGGCTTGGCCGGCACCTGGGACAGGAAAAGCCGAAATCCATGGCAGCCCTTACATCACTCATGACCCGCTTCTGTGCGGGTGAGGACAGCTGGCTAGCACGCAGCAACAACCTCAACAAAAATTCTGGCAGTCCAGATATCAAGGACCGTAGTGGCAGGTCGCGTCGCAACAAAAACAAATGCCGCATTAATGGCGATAACAGCGAGGATACGGAAGTCAATGCCGGATTCAGATGCTCTAAACCCGGTCAACGGAAAAAGCCATTCAAAAGAACAACTCAGGGTCCATCCAATTTGGACCGAATTCTCGACCGCTTGTGCCAGATACATGGCACCCTTGAAAAGCCAGCTAACCACACCAATAGGGACTGTTGGGTGTTCAAGCAGGCAGGCAAGTTAATTGCCGAAAACAACGACAAGGGGCTACATAGCGACGACGAGGAAGAGACCCGACCGCCGAAAAATAGAGGACAGAAGGGTTTCCCCCCACAGGTGCGGACGGTGAACATGATATATGCCACGCACATACCCAAAAGGGAGCGGAACCGTGCACTCAGGGATGTATACGCGATGGAGTCAGTTGCCCCGAAGTTCAATCCATGGTCCTCTTGCCCGATCACCTTTGACCGAAGGGACCACCCCACCAGCATTCGCCATGGTGGGTTCGCCACATTGGTTCTAGACCCATTCGTCGATGGATTTCATCTCACCAGAGTCCTGATGGACGGCGGCAGCAGCCTAAACCTGCTTTATCAGGACACGGTGCGCAAAATGGGCATAGACCCCTCAAGGATTAAACCTACCAAGACGACCTTTAAAGGCGTCATACCAGGTGTAGAAGCCAATTGTACAGGCTCAGTTACACTGGAAGTGGTCTTCGGATCCCCGGATAACTTCTGAAGCGAGGAGTTAATCTTCGACATAGTCCCGTTCCGCAGCGGCTATCATGCCTTGCTCGGACGTACCGCGTTCGCAAAGTTCAACGCGGTGCCGCACTACTCATACCTAAATCTCAAGATGCTAGGCCCTAGAGGAGTCATCACGGTCAACGGAAACACTGAACGCTCCCTCCGAACGGAGGAACATACAGTGGCTCTCGCGACAGAAGTACAAAGCAGCCTTTCAAGGCAATTCTCGAGTCCAGCTGCCAAGCGGACGGACACAGCTAAGCGTGCCCGGAGTAACCTACAACACGACCACCTGGCACGTTCCGAGCACGCGTAGAAGTGCGGCCCCAACCCCAGCCCCTGTAAAACATTAAGACAGACCCTTCGCGTACTCCATTACGCTCTGAAGATACCATGGGCATGGGGCAAGGGGCTCGACCACGATAAGCCCAGACTGCGGCTCAACGGCACCAGGGGCTCTTAAGTGTGTCGTTTCTTTTTCTTTTCCTTTTATTTTTTACCTACAGGACTCCGTTTGTCAGAGGCCCTGTCCGGCAGCAGACATGCCGAACCCACGATGCAACAGCTAGGGAAGGAGAAAGGCTACGACGAAAATCCAGGTGGTCTCCATTATGAGCATTAAATCTACTTTATGCATTATACTGTAGCCTACCCCTGGAGGGGGACATGTTAAACAGTCTCATCCCTTGCTTACCGCACCACTTGTATCGTCCTGCACTTACAGCAGTTTTTATTGAATAAAGCAATGCAGCACATTTTTGCTTCCAATTGCATTTCTTTCTTACACATATGTTCATCTATGACATGTTGCATCCGTACGTTTTGGTACGACTAAATACACCAGGGGCTTATGTTTCCCGCGTTATGGTGTGCTAAGTCCGAACACTTTCACAAGTGCGGCACCCCGAACTTATAGCATTATATGCATCGGCTCCGAATCATGTTCTTGGGTCAACAGTTGGGTATGCCCGGCTCCCATGTTTTGGTACCTTACGTTCCGTTTTATTGGCTAAGGTAGCACTGGGAGAACCACTGCGATTGCGCCCCAGTTGAGCTGGGTTAACGCCTCAGTGGAGAAAGCTAAAACTGACCGTCATGATGAGGCGAGAGCTGGTCGCTGTTCGAGAGGTTCTTTGCGAGTCCCTAAAGACTTATGCCGCTTCGAGCGAGGAGCCGGATTCTGTCCAGCCAAGGCGTGGATAGCGCCCCAAATTCGGCCTTCCAAAAACTAGGGGCTTCGCCGAAATTTAAAATTATAGAATTCTATGGCTAAGTGAGAGTGTTCAAGCATTATAAGTCCGGTTGCCTTGTTCGTTGTGTTGAGCGCCTCCCTCGATGGACCCAAATATGGGAACAAGTGTGCCCAAATTTATCCCAAACACCCCAGCACTCGTGGCATGGGGGCTGAAGCCGACGACTTGCCATCTCTCAGATTTGATAAACAGCTGCACAGAAGGTAATATTTTAAATTAACAAGTGTTGCTTCGTGCATATGAACTTAGTTTTCAGCGCACAGGATAACAAAACGCGAGTCTACTCAAAAACTTCTTCTTTGGAGCACTCACCCGCAATAATGCGGGCGCCCTTCAGAACACTCCTATAATACATCTCGGGCGTGCGATGCTCCTTGCCCTCTGGTGGGTGGTCCGTCACAAGCTTCTGGGCATCCATCTTGCCCCAGTGCACCTTTGCGCGGGCAAGGGCCCGACGCGCACCCTCGATACAGGCGGAGTGCTTGATAACTTCAACCCACGGGCACGCGTCCACCAGCCGCCGCACCAGGCCGAAGTAGCTCCCAGGCATAGCCTCCTTAGGCCACAGCCAAACTATGAGGCCCTTCATGGCCTGTTCGGCCGCCTTGTGGAGCTCGACCAGCTGCTTCAGCTGGTCGCTAAGGGGCACCGGATGTCCGGCCTCAGCATACTGAGACCAGAAGAACTTCTCCGTTGAGCTCCCCTCCTCGGCCCGGTAGAATGCGGCAGCATCGGACACGCTGCGGGGAAGATCTGTGAACGCTCCTGGAGAGCTCCGAATTCGGGTAAGCGACAGGTAATTAACACTCACATGCTTACTTTGCATGAAAAATGCCTTACCCGCTGCTATTTTCTTCACCGCCTCTATCTCCTGGAGGGCCTTGTAGGCTTCGGCCTTAGCGGCTTTGGCACTCTCAAGAGCCATTGCAAGCTCAGACTCTCGAGTCTTCGAGTCACGCTCCAGGCTCTCGTGTTTCTTCACGAGATCCTGGAGCTATTGCTGTACCGCCGCCACCCGCACCTCCTGTTTCTCTCGCTCGGTGCGCCCCGCAGCCGCATTGCGTTCGGCCGCGGCCACCGCCTCCTTCAGGGTCGCCCCCTCGTTAGTGGCCCCTGCAATACCCACGTTATCCTCGTTATTCTTTTTGCAACCAAAATCCTTTTCTGTAAGGTGCAATTTTAATATGGTGTTACTCACCTTCCTTGACCTCGAGTTGCTTCTTGGCACGGCCGAGCTCGTTCTCGGACCGCTCGAGGTCCTTCTTCAAAGTATCGACCCCCGCACTCAATGCGGCAGAGGTCAGCAGTGCAACCTGCAATCCCATATTGACATATTAGTAACTCCTGCGTATATCTTATCGGATCCTCAGTCTGGCTTTTCTTTCCGAACACCGAACCGAGCATCAGGGGCTACTGTCTATGCGGTACCATTTTTTACATATTGAAATTCTTACCTCAAAGCTTGTTAGAAGGCTGTTGTAGGCTTCGGTCAGCCCGTTCTTGGCGAGCTGAACTTTCTGCATCACCGCACTCATAACAGTGCGGTGTTCATCTTCAATAGACGCGCTATTGAGCGCCTCTAGCAAATTATCCGTCACCTTCGGTTGGACGGAGGCAGCCGGCGTCGCGGTCTTGCCCTTCTTACGAAGGGGTCGCCCGCCGGACTCCGGAGCCACTATGGGTTCCGGGGCTGAGTCCGGTGCAAAGTCCGGGAGGTTGTCCTGCGACACCTCCGGGGCCCTCTCCTCCTGGTGGGTCCCTTCCTAGGATCCCGCCTCGGCATCGTCCGCATCACGGGGGGTGGAGGCAGTCGGAAGAGAATCCATATCCGACGCCCCTAAGGACCCGCTCGACAAAGTGGGGAGATCATCCTTAGGCGGACTACAGGGTTGTATGCAGCATTAGAAAGACATAATGTGGCGGAAAACGAAAACCTTGAAGTTGTTCGGGAGTCCGGATACTTACGATCTCGCCAGAGGCTTGGCCCTTAGAGGCCAGTCCTCGTCGTCGTCACTGGCATTGGCGGAACAGTCCGGGGGAAGAGTTTTTCCCCTCTTGGACCCTTCGGCCTCCCTTGTTGGGGAGGCCTTCCTTTTCTTCCCTCCCCCCGTTGGGGGAGAGGCTTTCTTCTTCTCCTCCTCACCTTGGTGGGAGGAGTCGGCCTCGGATTCATCATCCGATAGCACCTGAAAACGGGAACTCTTCTGAGTCCCCGTGGCCTTCTTCTTGGCCTTCTTCTCCAGCACCACGTGGCGTGCCGGAGCCAGCAGCCCCGTTAGGCGGGCGTCAGCTGGGTCCTCTGGCAATGGGGCCGGACAGATAGCCTGTGCGGCCTTCTTCAGCCAGTCCTGTCAAAGGAAAGGGAGTTTAGATCCCCCATAGAGTCAAACTATGAATAACAAGCGTCCCGTAAAGGACAATATCACTTACCTCGTCAACTAGACGCTGCGAGCTGAATCCACGATCTTCGGTAGCGGATGCGGGAGCCTCGGTGCCCTTGAACAGCACCTTCCAGACCTCTTCGCACATAGTGTCGAAGAGCCCATTCAAAGTCTGGTGCTGCGCCGGATCAAACTCCCACATATTGAAGCCCCGTCATTGGCACGGGAGAATCTAGCGGATGAGCATGACCTGGACTACGTTGACAAGCTTGAGCTTCTTGTCCACCAGCTTTTGGACGCAGGCTTGGAGTCCGGTCAGCTCCTCCGAATCGCCCCAAATCCGGCCGCTCTCTTTCCAGGAGGTGAGCCATGTGGGGATGCCGGATCTGAATTCGGGGGCCGCTGCCCATTTGGGATCATGCGGCTCGGTGATATAGAACCACCCCGATTGCCACCCCTTGATGGTTTCCACAAAGGTGCCCTCCAGCCACGTAACCTGGGACATCCTGCCCACCATGGCTCCTCCACACTCCGCTTGGCTGCCCTTCACAACCTTCGGCTTGAAACTGAAGGTCTTGAGCCACAAGCCGAAGTGGGGCTGCATGCAGAGGAAGGCCTCGCACACGATGATAAACGCCGAGATGTTGAGAATAAAATTCGGGGCCAGATCATGGAAATCTAGGCCGTAGTAGAACATGAGCCCCCAGACGAAGGGATGAAGTGGGAAGCCCAGTCCGCGGAGGAAATGGGGAAGGAATACTACCCTCTCATGGGGCCTGGGGGTGGGGATGAGCTCTCCCTCGTCGGGGAGCCGATGCGCGATGTCACTGGACAAGTATCCGGCGCTGCGCAGCTTCTGGATATGCCCCTCCGTGATGGAGGAGGCCGTCCACTTGCCTCCCGCTCCGGACATATTTGGAGAAGGTTGAGGTGAGATGTGCGGGCTTGGCCGCTAGAGCTCGAGTTTGCAGAGATGGATAAGCCAAGGAGGAAGAAGGCGCAGGTAAAAAGGTTGGATCTTTATCCCCTTATATGGGCGGACAGAAACACGCGTCCCAACCAGCCTGGTAAAACTCGCTTATCTCCCAAGCGTCACAATCAATGGCGCGGTTGGGTTACCCACGTCCGTATTGATGGGAATCCCGGAATAAGGGGAACACGATCTCTGCTTCGACGGACGTGCCAAGGAAACCGCCTCGCTAAGCGCGCTGAGGTGGAACAATAAAAACAATTCGAGTAAAGGCTTGGAAGTGGTGTGACGTTACGCCACAGAATAGGTCAGCAGATTGATCTTGTGTAATATTATTCTCTCTACGGTGGTATGTGGAATTTATTTTTGCAGAGCCGGACACTATCCTGGTGTTCACAATCTTCTATAAATTATTCGGAGGAGGAACCCGTCTTGCAATGCCGAAGATAATATGCGCGCCGGACTCGTCGTCATTGAAGCCTGGTTCAGGGGCTACTGAGGGAGTCCCGGACTAGGGGGTGTCCGGATAGCCGAACTACCATCATCGGCCGGACTCCAAGACTATGAAGATACAAGATTGAAGACTTTGTCCCGTGTCCGGATGGGACTTTCCTTGGCGTGGAAGGCAAGCTTGGCGATATGGATATGTAGATCTCCTACCATTGTAACCGACTGTGTGTAACCCTAGCCCTCTCCGGTGTCTATATAAACCGGATGGCTTTAGTCCATAGGACGAACAACAATCATACCATAGGCTAGCTTCTAGGGTTTAGCCTCCTTGATCTCGTGGTAGATCTACTCTTGCAACCCACATCATCAATATTAATCAAGCAGGACGTAGGGTTTTACCTCCATCAAGAGGGCCCGAACCTGGGTAAAAACATCGTGTCCCTCATCTCCTGTTACCATCCGCCTAGACGCACAGTTCGGGACCCCCTACCCGAGATCCGCCGATTTTGACACCGACACCGTGTGTGTCCCGGCCATCAATTACGTACCCATAGATGCTGCTTGTTTTCACTAGTGCAACAATTTGTGTGTGTGTGCCCAGTATGAGATTTGACAAGACAACATGAGCTCTTGTAGCGATTCCCACATGCTAGCCATTCGATGGCAATTATGTCTGGTATTATTACATCACTTTGTATGGAGCGTACAACTTTGTTTGCTACAGAATATATAGCACCATCCAGAAATACTACTCTACTATTTCGTTTGTGATCATGCCCCTGTACAACAAGCCTTCCAATCTGCAAAATGATGACAGGTGCAGACCTGAGCTGCCTGCCATGTCGTTTATAATAAACACACACTTGTAATAGTAAGATAAACATGATATTCAAATTGCGTAAGATTGCAATTTGTCTCTCTTGCACTGGTAACACTATCACATATACTCCCTCTGTAAACAAATATAAGTGCGTCTAGATCACAAAAGCGGTGATGTAAATGCTCTTATATTTCTTTACAGAGGGAGTACTACTTATGTATTTCCATTTCTTAAATGCTGCCATGTCCCTTGGTGTGACTCCATTTCTCTGCTTTGACGTTGATGTTTGCCCAACAGACACCCTCAATGATGACCAAGGTGGAGTGCAGGACATCGAGGACATGATACGAACCGCCGTTCTAGACGCCCGCCTCGGGGAAGGAGCACTCCATCCCGCTGATAACAATGTTTTGAAAGAGGAGATGGCGGATTTGGTGGAGGAGAGGAACTCCCTCAAGGACGAAAAGAGGAGCCCTGTGTACAGAAAAGTATGTGATGTTTTATCGAATCATCATCGCAGCAACCTTACTATGGCCTGACGTTCCCTTTTGTCGACGGTCTTGACTGTAACTCAAGTGCTTGTGATGTTGCATTCTGGCAGGTTGTGATGCTTCTTTGTCAAGTGCTTGTGTGGTGGTTTCGATTTGACCTAGAAGACGGCCGCTTCGCTCCTCCGGGTCTGCTTATTCCCGGGTCGCCGCTACGCCCACGATGGAGCAAACGCTTGTCTTGTTTTTCTGTATTGAGCAAACGCTTGTCTTGTTTTCCTGTAGCATTCACCATGCATGTCTCGTGTGATCCTTGTGCAGGCCATATAGCACTAATTGGACTAAGGTGGTCTGATGACACCTTCCCTTGTCCATGGAGGATCCTCATTAGGCAAGAACAAGTGCCACCGCTGATCCGAAGCTCGTGCCAGGGGAAGGGATTCTGTCATTCCCTTCTATGTGGGTGGTGAGTGCAGGCTCTGCTCATCCTAGTTCAGCATTCATCATCAGTGGCCCTTACTCCCTCTCATGGCCATCCATATTTGCTTGCTTGCTTGCTGCAATTTATGTTCAGAGACGACTAAACTGCAAAAACCTGAAACTTTTAGTTCCTTCTTTCTTCAGAAAACTGAAAACTCTGCAGCAGATTTATCTTCAGGTTGATACTAACGACACATACTAACTTGATAATGTTGGTGTCCTCAGGCGTAGACCACTGTGTGTTGCCTCTTCCATGGACGCAACAGCTGCTCCGACCCCGCTGCCGACGCCATGGAGATCGTCAAGGTATCTCTCTTTGCTCTCTCTCTCTCATGTCCTGCGTGTCCCGGTCGTCAATTACCCGGAGATGTTGCTTGTTTTCACTAGTGTACAACAATTTGTCTAGTATTAGATTTGACAAGCCAAGATCAGATCTTGTAGCGAAAATTCTTCTGCTGGTAACACAAGTGAGCCTATCTATGGCAATTTTGTCTTGTCTTGATCAGGTCCAACACTTAACTTTCATTGTGTGGAACTGGAACGAGCACTTTGCATTCCTTGGCTGGTGAATAAGTATGCATTGTTTTTACGGCAAGATGTTGTCTTGTTAATTCCTGTAAATTCCCTTTGACACGAGAGAATTGTTGTGTGGCTTACTGTTGAGAAATCTGACATTCCTCTTTGCCTCTGCACTAGACTGATCTTTTTATGTCCACCCAGATTGCATTCCTCAGGAAGATACTCCTCTCGTCCGTCAAACCTACCGGACATGATGGAAAGTCTCCATCGCGCACGACACCGGTCATTTTCTCTTGCCAAGCGGTGCTGCAGAAGTTGACGCGGTTTGGCCTTGAAGATGCACAGGATGGCACCGTCGTCCTCGTGCTTTCTTCGCTGATGAAGATGCACTGGATGGCGTCGTAGTCCTCGGGCTCTCTCCGCTGATGAAGAGGCATGATTTCCTCTTTTCTCTCATTATGATTGGAGCTCAAGATTTTCCATTTGACTCAAGATTTGCTATTTATCATGTCCTTGTGCAGCAGCATGATTGATTTGGTACTGCATCATCCCCGGTAAATGCAGAGGACAAGGGGCTCATCGTGTGTGTCTCCCTTCGAGCAACGAAGCACGGTGTTGTTCGGCACTGGCTGCAAAATAATCACGGTGAGCTTGTCAACGCCCATCTATCTGTGTTTGCTTGCTGCTGTAACTTGTATTCGGACGGAGCTAGACAGAACTGCAAAAATCTCATACTTTTACTTCCTTCTTCAGAAAAACTGACAACTCTGCAGATTATTCTTCAGGTTGATACTAACTTGGTAATGTTGCTGTTCCGAGACCCTGCTGCCCCTGCGAACGCCATGGAGACCGTCAAGGTAACTCAGTCTGCTCTCTCTCTCATGTCTCGACCATCAATTACCAAAGTCTTCCAGTATGAGATACATGCCGATTAGAGCAACAACAAAACGACACCAAAAAGATCACTTTTCACTATGAAAAAAGCTCCATTTTTCATACCCAAGTCTTCACATGTATTACAGAAAGAAAAAAACAACTCTGAAAAAGCTCCATGTATCTCATACCGAAATCTTCACATGAGCAAATTCCTTCAAAAACTAAAATAAAATACTGACACGAGCATGCATAGCAAATCTTACAATTTGAGGGAGCACTAGGAAACTTGATACTCCATATTTTTCTTGCTTGCTTGCTTGCTGCAACTTATCTTCACAGATAGACAAAACTGCAGAAATCTAAAACTTTTAGTTGCTTCCTTCTTCAGGAAACTGAAAACTCTGCAGCAGATTTATCTTCAGGTTGATGATACTAACCAAGCATACTAACTTGACAATGTTGGTGTCCTCAGGCACAGACTGTTGTGTGCCGCCTCTTCCATGGGCGTACACGCCATGGAGCTCCTTAAGGTATCTCTTATGCCGTGTGTGTCCCGGCCATCAATTACGTACCCATAGATGCTGCTTGTTTTCGCTAGTGCAATAATTTGTGTGTGTGTGCCCAGTATGGGATTTGACAAGACACCATGAGCTCTTGTAGAGATTCCCACATGCTAGCCTTTCTATGGCAATTATGTCTGGTATTATTACATCACTTTGTATGGAGCGTACAACTTTGTTTGCTACAGAATATATAGCACCATCCTGAAATACTACTCTACTATTTCGTTTGTGATCAGGCCCCTGTACAACAAGCCTTCCAATCTGCTAAGTTTTGCCTCTCTTGCTGTATGTATGTATATGTATGGGCAAAATGATGACAGGTGCAGACCTGAGCTGCCTGCCATGTCGTTTATAATAAACACACACTTGTAATAGTAAGATAACATGATATTCAAACTGCGTAAGATTGCAATTTCTCTCTCTTGCAATGGTAACACTATCACATATACTCCCTCTGTAAACAAATATAAGTGCGTCTAGATCACTAAAGCGGTGATGTAAACGCTCTTATATTTCTTTACAGAGGGAGTACTAGTTATGTATTTCCATTTCTTAAATGTTGCCATGTCCCTTGGTGTGACTCCATTTCTCTACTTTGACGTTGATGTTTGCCCAACAGACACCCTCAATGATGACCAAGGTGGAGTGCAGGACATCGAGGACATGATATGAACCGCCGTTCCAGACGCCCGCCTCGGGGAAGGAGCACTCCATCCCGCTGATAACAATGTTTTGAAAGAGGAGATGACGGATTTGGTGGAGGAGAGGAACTCCCTCAAGGACGAAAAGAGGAGCCATGTGTACAGAAAAGTATGTGATGCTTTATCGAATCACCATCGCAGCAACCTTACTATGGCCTGACATTCCCTTTTGTCGACGGTCTTGACTGTAACTCAAGTGCTTGTGATGTTGCATTCTAGCAGCTTGTGATGCTGCTTTGTCAAGTGCTTGTGTGGTGGTTTCGATTTGACCTAGAAGACCGCCGCTTCGCTCCTCCGGGTCTGCTTATTCCCGGGTCGCCGCTGCTCCCACGATGGAGCAAACGCTTGTCTTGTTTTCGCTTGTCTTGTTTTTCTGTAGCATTCACCATGCATGTCTCGTGTGATCCTTGTGCAGGCCGTATAGCACTAATTGGACTGCGGTGGTCTGGTGACACCTTCCCTTGTCCATGGAGGATCCTCAATAGGCAAGAACAAGTGCCACCGCTGATCCGAAGCTCGTGCCAGGGGAAGGGATTCTGTCATTGCCTTCTATGTGGGTGGTGAGTGCAGGCTCTGCTCATCCTAGTTCAGCATTCATCATCAGTGGCCCTTACTCCCTCTCATGCCCATCCATATTTCCTTGCTTGCTTGCTGCAATTTATGTTCAGAGACGACTAAACTGCAAAAACCTGAAACTTTTAGTTCCTTCTTTCTTCAGAAAACTGAAAACTCTGCAGCAGATTTATCTTCAGGTTGATACTAACGACACATACTAACTTGATAATGTTGGTGTCCTCAGGCGTAGACCACTGTGTGCCGCCTCTTCCATGGACGCAACAGCTTCTTCGACCCCGCTGCCGACGCCATGGAGATCGTCAAGGTATCTCTCTTTGCTCTCTCTCTCTCTCTCTCTCTCTCATGTCCTGCATGTCCCGGTCGTCAATTACCCGGAGATGTTGCTTGTTTTCACTAGTGTACAACAATTTGTTTAGTATGAGATTTGACAAGCCAAGATGAGATCTTGTAGCAAAAATTCTTCTGCTGGTCACACAAGTGAGCCTATCTATGGCAATTTTGTCTTGTCTTGATCAGGTCCAACACTTAACTTTCATTGTGTGGAACTGGAACGAGCATTTTGCATTCCTAGGCTGGTGAATAAGTATGCATTGTTTTTAGGGGAAGATGTTGTCTTGTTAATTCCTGTAAATTCCCTTTGACACAAGAGAATTGTTGTGTGGCTTACTGCTGAGAAATCTGACATTCCTCTTTGCCTCTGCACTAGACTGATCTTTTTATGTCCACCCAGATTGCATTCCTCAGGAAGATACTCCTTTCGTCCGTCAAACCTACCGGACATGATGGAAAATCTCCATTGCGAACGACACCGGTCATTTTCTCTTGCCAAGCGGTGCTGCAGAAGTTGACGCAGTTTGGGCTTGAAGATGCACAGGATGGCGCCGTCGTCCTCGTGCTTTCTTCGCTGATGAAGATGCACTGGATGGCGTCGTTGTCCTCTTGCTCTCTCCGCTGATGAAGATGCACTGGATGGTGCAGTCGTCCTCAGGCTTTCTCCGCTGATAAAGATGCACTGGATGGCGGCGTCGTCCTCGAGCTTTCTCCATTGATGGGTTAGGTTTCAGAATTAAGCCATGTATGTAGTAGTTTGGCTCTGTCATGTTGTAATGTTTGTGATGGAAGGACGCGAAGTACCTGTGCTTCCTGGGATGTGTAGTGGACTCGAGATGGTTTTTATCACCTCATCTGAGAAGTAGTTGATGACATAGATATTTAACTTTGTTTTGGTGAAGATGTATTGCACTGCGCTGTGTGCGCGCGCACACATGCATGCGTGTTCCTGTTTGATCAAATCTGGTGGAAGTAACATCTTCATTGTGAAGGTTGGGATGTGAAATGATGTGCATCGTTATGGGAATTTTCTTTCTGGGTTAACTGCATCAAGAGTTAAGTTGATCATATTATTCATTGCATCAAGGAATTCCTGAGCTGTTTGTCGGTGTTTTGTATGGTACAACAAGATAAATTTCATTGCCCTTGGAGAGGAGAGTACCGAGTTCGTCGGTGTCAAGAATGAATGAGTGTTGTCTGGGTTTTTTCAATTATAATCTAACAAGTTATGAAAAAATGTTCAATGCAGGGACTTTGAAACTTGCCAACCTGGTAATTGGATTGGAGCTGGTGTTTTTATGCAAGGAATGCACTTGCAAACCTGGTGTCTTATCTTACATGAGAAAATCAAATTGTGAACAGAAAAAACCTTTTATGCTAGGAATGCACTTGACAACCTGGTGTCTTATCTTACATGAGAAAATCAAATTGTGAACAGAAAAAACCCACCCGGCTATATATATATATATATATATATATATATATATATATATATATATATATATATATATAGAACGAGTCGTGTCTTAGATGAGGAAATTCTTTCAAACAGATAAAAATAAAGATACAGACACGAGCAAATTCCCTAAAAAAATAAAAACTGACACGAGCAAATGGGAAGAAGTTACTGCATACACGCATGGAAAGTGCCGGGCTAACTTTACGTGGCCGGCGTAATTTCTGGGAGCGCTGGGACTAAATCGTTTGTACGGTACATACCATACGATACCATAGAGAGAGTCAGAGAGGGAATCCATCACGCATGTGCGTCAATCTGGCGACAAGGAAGGAAATTAATGGAATAATTACTGCATGCAGCTAGCGTTTTCCAGGGCTGGATGAATACACCTCTTTCCTTCCTTCCTTCAAGAGAGCCTCCCTTGATTCCCTCGTCTTCCTCCTTGAAAGTAGGCACCCATTAATTCTATCCTCTTCCCAAACCGACGCATGCTTCCTCCTCCTGGAAACCTTCAATCCTTGCCGCATTTAACTACCCCATGCATCCACGCGCCGCCTCCCTCCCTTCCTCCCCCGCTCCATCCACATGCGATCCAATCCACACGCCTCACGCGGATCACACTCCCATCCGACGCCTCCCCGCGTCCCCGGCTCGGTCATCTCATCGCTGCCCACGACCCCCCTCTCCTCTCCTCTCCTCTATAAATGGACGCCCCCTTGATCTCGACCAGCCCAGCCCCGCCCCGCCCCACACCTTCCTCCTCCTTCCCTCTCCTCAATCTCCACGTTGTAGATGGCGACGGTCGATCTAAGCAGCGTCATGTACATCCACCGGCAGCTCAGGGTTGTGCCATGCCCACGCCAATGTGTTGTCCGGCTAGCACCACGCTGCCGCGCAAGAGATGCGGAGCGAGTTAAGACCAGTCGACATGCCCGGCGCAGCTGTGCGTGGTGGCCCTTAGACCGATCATGGTTTGCCAGCCATGCATGTGCCTGCCGCCTAGCACTCGTTGATCCGCCTTATATGTAAGAGCATGCGTGCTGTTTCTTGATCTAATATTTTTTCTTCTTTTTGATAGAAATCTTGCCACGCCAACTGATAGTTGTTTCTTGATCTAATCTTGTTTTCTTCTTCTTCATAGAAATCTTGCCACACCAACTTATGGCTTCTCTTTTGTGTCCGAACTTGCTGTAGTGATGATGTTGATGTCTCTACTAGGCATCCAAACACAAGATATGAACAGCAAGTCGCCGGACAAGCAGCAACGCTAAAAACCGTAAGCCTGGCAAGATCAATACACAGGTATGTCCTTGTCCTACGAGGCACGTGTTTGATTCAGAAAAGGCAGCACATCAACATTTGATCGATTCATCGTTTCGATGTTACTCATGTCTTTCTATGGTTTCATGTTTTGGTTTTAAAGCTGTAACAGTGAGGTCAACATTTCAAGCAGAAGCCATAGAAATGTTGCCCTTACTCCCTCTCACCTACCGGGGGGTGCTAGGGCACGGATCCCGTGTTGACGAGCAGTGGACCCGCGTCCCAGCCATGAAGCGTGACCAGCTACCGGGGATCAGAGGGAGGAAGGAGAAAGGGTGGTACGGAGAGCAGGTTGGCGGAGCTCTCCCGTCGGGGTTTGTCAGCAGCAGGCGGGGAGGCCGGAACCAGCCGTCGCCCATATGGGCTGGCGTAAGTTACGGCCAGCGTTTCCAACATCCTCCTCCCCGGCTTTTCATTGCCTCCCCCGAGTTGGCTTGCTCAGCGTCAGTTCATTGAGGCCATCTGTGTTGATTTTGTTCCTGCCATGGAGGTCGGCACATTTATATTAGCAAGGGACTTTCGGTCTTCTGAGGTACTGTGTTATGGCAAAATTTTGCATATATATTAGATTTGTTTTGTTTTTCAGATTATGGTGTGAAATCGAGCTTAGTTATGGGGATCTGAAGCTCCATTGGGTAAGAAGAAGATTAGCAATAAGGACAGAGTTACAGAGTGTGTGCTTTGTTTTATGTATGTATGTACCATCGCTGCGGTAATTCCACGTCCTGCCTGCTACCCCCATTTTTGGGTAGTTGCAAGATCCCAATATGAAACCCAAAAAAGGGATTTTAGGATTGTGATCCTTGTACTTCTGAATGTGTCATGTGTGCTTATGGTCTTTGTCCCAGCTTAGGCAAGCGTGCTTATGGTCTCTGTCCCAACTTAGGCAAGTGTGCTTATGCTGGAACTGCTAAATCCCAATTATCATGCATGTTTTAATTCCATTTGTTATGATGGGGCAGTCAGGTCATTCCATCAAGACCTGATGGATGAAAGTTTACTTCACTGTCCGTCATATATATGTGTAGGATTTCTGCGGTCAGTACAGATGTGTGTAGCAGCCCATTACTTTTTTTTATTCTCAGCATGGTGGGGTTTGTGTTTTCGCGGCAGTGCGAAGAGTAGTGAAAAGATTTTTCAAGAGTACTTTTTATAGTTTTTCGCACTTCTTATTTTTTTCGTAAACCCGGAACAGCCACTATCTATTTTTCTGACTGAATTATTTGACACTTGCAGTCCAGGATTCAGAAACTCGACATTCTTTTGTTTCCATGTGTGCATTTTTTTTGGTTTCGGTCAGTGTTATTTGAAATCTCACTCGCACCCCAGCATATGAGTTTATTGTTTCTTTTTCATCTTTTTTGGCAGCAGCAGGGTTGTGGATTCTATGGGGCAGATGTCGTCATGTGGATGCTACATACGCATATGATCATGATGATGGTTCGTCAAACGGCGAGAGTTTTATGGAAAGCACTGCATCCACTGATGAACAATTTTTTTGTTCCCCCGTGGTGTCTCCTTTTTGTTTTATCTCTCAGATGTATTTCTTCAGTCACTATTCAGTGTTCTTTCTTCACTACTCATTAATTTTCTCATTCATATTTCTACAGTATTCCTCTTTCAGTCATATTGAGTGTGTTGTACTTTCATTCTATTTAATTTTCATTTTTCTCTGTTTTAGTATTTCTTAGCCTATGTGTCAGTCTTATTTTCATCTTTAGTCTTCATTTTCCCTTTAGATATCTTCATTTAGTCATTAATACCATCATTCGTCATTTATCGTCATATATTAATGGAAGTGTATTATCATTGTTCAGATTGAGTATCTTTAGTTTGTTTATCACACTCATTTTCATGTTCTTATTATAGTTCATTTTATCTTTAATTTATTTCATTCAATTTTCAGTCATTCTATATGAGCGTGTGGGTTTAGTTCTTATTATAAGTTCATCTTTTCTGTTTTGTATCAGTTATCAGTCATGTTTCTTTAAATAGGGAGGGAGTGACATGATTTACATACTTCTTCAGTCATGTTCCTCATAGGTCTTTGTCATTTAGTATTTGGTTAGTGATCAGTTTTTTTATCCTCATTCTTCCATTTTTTTAGTTTTGCAATTCCCTGAGTATCTCATTCTTTTTCCTGTTTTCTTTGGTTCACAGTTACATCTGTTCACTCTTTATTTTCTCATTCTTTTGTTCAGTCTCTCTTTCTCGGTCTCTTAGGTTCCTACTTTCAATCTTCTTCATTTCTTCTTAGCTAGTCTCTCTTTAATTTTCTCAATCTTATTTAATACTCCCTCCATCCGGAAATACTTGCCAGAGAAATGCATAAAAATGAATGTATCTATAACATACATCCATTCCTCCGACAAGTGGGACGGACGGAGGAGACTAGCAACAAAAGGTAAACCATTTGAAGCTTATTTTCGGCTCTTTATCATCTTATTAACTGTGAGCTGTCAGTGTTTGTGTTTTTATTTTTCTTGTCACTACAATTTGTGGAGCTACCCTCTTTGTTCCTCTTTCTCCCCACGATGATTATTAGACATTTTTTAGCCAAGATTTGCTCTGTGTTTTTGTAAATACAAAAGTTTTTTTACATGATATCACTTTGTAAAATATCTGCTTAGTATTGATTTGTTTTTTACCTTTTTCAGAAAAGAACAAGTTACTAACACGTCTTCACGAAAGAATAAGAAGTATCAATTCTTTAGGGAAAAGAACAAGGTGCCCTCACTTTAGTTAATTTTTGTGTAATTGCGCATCTTGATGTTGCTGGTGGACATTAGGTAAGTTAGGATGTTTATTTTTGTCCTCTAATGAGTAACATAATTGTACATAATCATTATTAGTAATCAGTTTTTAGTATTATGTCTGTAACTATGTTTGACATTTTCATCATTCAATATTTTTTTCTCCAATCTGCATTTCATGTTTGTATTCTCATTCTGTCTTGTTGCTATGCTCAATAGCATCAGGCATTTCTCAATCTATATCGTACTCATTTTTTAGTTTGCTTTCATGGATGATGTTGGGGGCCAAGAGGGGTGGGAGGCAGGGGTGTTGTTGGGTCTGAGTGGGAGGCATTGCGTATCTCTTTTCTCTTTTTTTAAGAACCACGCGACATATATGCTCGTGGAAGGGATTTTGTCAGGGTCCAACAAAGGATCCGGTTGCATAAATAAAAAGATTATTAGTAAGTACTAGTATTTTTTTCCAATGGATAAGCAGGCTCTGGTTGCATAAATAAAACGATTATTAGTAAGTGTAATATTTTGATCCCAACCATGGTCTTCTCTTGTGCATTACAAATTTGATAAGGAGGCTTGGTCCTACAAGATGGAAGGCTATATTACAATTTTAACAACTTTATGAACTGACCCAGCTAGGCCTTGTTTCTTGAAGATTTCCTACCAACCGAACAGGATCACGCTACACATCTTTGTCTGAACTCCTTAAATGTTTAATCAATCATGTGTTTGTTCATCCTCATATTATTATTTTTTGTTGCTGTTTGCAGCTGACCTTGCAAACTAATGTATACATATAGTGCCCTTTTTATTATTATGAAAACTAAACAGTGGGCGTTTTCTACTGCGTAGAGCAACTCTAGCTTTCTGGCTGGGTTGCTTTTGGGACAAAAAGTTGATTTTTTTTCTTGAACAGGTTTATAAATCTTACATACTAAGGTTGTTCTCTTTGTAGTGCAGACCTAGATGAAGTTGACATAATCGCATTCTCAAACGTGAAAGTCGCGTGCAGACTATAGCCGGAAAACTCCGGAGGTAAATTCTGAAACCTAAAAGTTACATGCATACTACACCGAGAAAACTCCGGAGGTAAATTCTGAAACCTGAAGGTTTCACGTAGACTACAACAAGAAAACTCTAGAGGTAAGTTCTGAAATCCAAAGGTTGCATGCAGACTGCAACCAAAAAACTCATGTAAGTAAATTCTGAAACGTGCAAGTTGGCTGCGGACTACACCAGAAAACTCATGAGATAAATTTCATAAGAAAAAGAAGTAACTCCCAAACCACCAGTACATCATGGATATAGAATCAAGAGGTGAGCCAGGAAACAATTTGCACACACGCACTGCTAGCAAACCGGCCGAGCAGTGTTTGGAACGAATTACAGTTACTCTGACCTAAGTTCCGCCCCAAAGAAAGTAAAGTAGTGTAAGTACATTGCAGTATGGAAGTACGAACAAATGTTTGTGTATGTACAATACGATACATACAAATGCGTAAAGGATGGTTTGCCCTTGCGGGCGTATATAACCTTATTTCTTACTGAAAATTAATAGTAAAACCGAGACAGCAAAAATAGTCTGAATGTGTTGAAGTAGCCTAACTCTTTATAGACCATTTAGTTGTAATGAGCGATTTTTAGCCTGGTTGATTAATGGTGTTTTTAGTCAAGAGTTGTGTTGTCCGTCTACTAATTGGTCGTGTTGATCTCATACCGCGTTCATGTCACCGCTCTATCACTTTCTCTAAAAAGTTTGTAGCCAGAAGTATATTTGGCCTTGATAAAATCCCTACCTTTTTGGTGGCAGTTGGTGCTTTGGGTTTGAGATTGAATTATTTTTTGTCCATTTGATGATTACATAAGAGAATAAGCAGGCTTGTTGGAGAAAAAAATGATGTCGTCACATATATAGTTCTTGGTTTCATCTTGTGCTTGTTTTCTGAATCATTTTAAGAGTGCGGTTAGTTTATGCTCATCTTTTTTACCATATTTTCAGTTGAGTGTCCTTGTTCATCTTTATGTGCAAAACATAAATATTGATTCTCACTAGTTTTTTTTTCACTTTCGGTATCATTGACATAAGCCAAATGATGAGAAAAACAAGAAGTGGATGTATATGTTATTTTTCACCTGTAATTTTATTTGTTTTTTCACACGTCCTTAAGGGTGACAACACTATCATGATGCAACCACACTAGTTTTTTGTACAAGGTTCAAGTAGATAACAGTTCTGCTACAAGCACTAGTTAGATGATAGAAAACATACCGGTGAATCATATCCTAGTGCTCATAATCACCAAATTTGAGAACATGATTTATAGAATAGAACCCTCAACATCGCCTATGGGTGCTTTAAGTATACTGTTTTTTAACATGATAGCGTAAAAAGCCGATTTTCTTGATGTGGGACTTTTTGAATTGAAGTTTGAGATACCTTGAGCCTAAAATGGAAAATTCTTCCATTGTTGGTTGCGACTGTCTAGGGCATTGTTGACTTTTTTTTATTTCTAGTTGATCCGATCCCTCTATCCTTGTTGCTAGCATGCACTTCTATTTGATTCTTGTACATGCTATTCAACATGAAACCAGTGTGGATTATTTCTTTCCACTTACTTAAAACTGTGTTGCATCTAGACGGTGATAACCAAATATTTTAAAAAGAATCAGAATTTTGCATGACCTTCTTTTTGTATGTTCATCTTCTATCAGCCATTAGAACCTCATTTCTTGTGATTAAAAAATAATGGCCATATTGAATTCGTATTGTTGAACTCATATTGTGTTCTTGTCGGCGCTCGTACACTTGCTCTAAATAGCATGTAGTTGTAAAGCTTGCTTGATTAATGGTATTTTAAGCCAAGAGTTGTCTTGTCCATTTTTTAATTAGTCATATTGATCTCATATTATTTTCATGTCAGTGCTCTAACACTTGCTCTAAATAGCTTGTAGCCGTGAAGTCTATTTGGCTTTAATAATATCCCTATCTTTCTGGTGGCAATTGGTGCTTTGGGTTTTACAGTTTTTTTCCTTTGATGTCCACATAGGAGAGTAAGAATGCTTGTTGGATGGCTAGTAGGAGGCATGACTTCTTTTGTTTGTTGAGCTTCTACTCGCCATTATAATTCTAGCTTTTGGAGTTGATGAAATTCCGTTATGTTGCAGTTCCGGAGTGGCATGCGTCCTTTATTGTGTGGATGGGGATTGAGGTACATCGTCAGTTACGTCTGTTGGATTATCCTTTTAATTTCATTATTTTTCATTTTCAAAACATTGTGGATGGGGTTTGTAATAATGCATGGGAATGATTTTTATTGCTGGAATCCCGTCTCGGTTTTACACTATTTTCAGTTTGGTTACTTGTCGCTAGCACCACCATGGTCGTTGTGGGGTCCTTCGTGTTCGGCATTTCGGTGTGTAAATTGACCTATTCAAAGGGAATATGAGAATGCTTCCATTTATATATGTATCAAGTGTTGTGTTATTATTGTAGAACATTAAATATTTATTGTTTTTAAGGGTAAATATTTATTGGTGGAGAACTTAAGATCGATCCTCTTTTTCTAGACAACAAGCACGCGGTATGATTTGAGAGAGAGAGAGAGAGAGAGAGAGAGAGAGAGCGCTCTGACATAGTAATTTTCTTATCTCTAGTTGAGCCTTAAACATTGTTTCAGGATGACGGACGAGATCTGACATAGCCCATTCCAAAGTTGTTCCCGTCGTATCTGTGGCACCAGAAAATATATCCTGCAAATGAAAATTAAGGTACGTTAAATTAGCTCATACTTCTATATGCCGCACTTATAGTGAAACTATTTGTGAAACAAAATCTTTCATTTGAAAAAATTGTATGTGGTATTTTGAAGTGAACTAAAGGATTTTTTTTACATACTTTGAAGCCTAAATCCCCTTACAAATGATTTGAGAACATTTCGAGGCACTCAAGGCAAGTACCTTCTCTAGGTATGATATCATGTGAGGCCATATGCCTCCCCTCGGGTTACACTTGACAGAGAAAGAGGTGAAAGATAACAATTGCAAAAATGGGACATTCAAGTTTATGAGGAATATGATTTCTGAGTGGTTTGATCAGGATGTTTGTTTATTCTTATTGAAAACATCACCACTTTATAGTCGACATAGGCATCTCTATAGTGGCAAAAGGAATAACAAACTTAATAAAGCAACATAGTTTATCTTCATGAGATTTCACAAAATTCATAGCAGCGCATGATTTCCTCGATTGCTAATGATGTGATAGAACTTACAAAAACCCATTTCATGCTACAAAAATATTGTGGAAGGGCTTATTACTCATGGGTTGCATCAAAAGACATGGGATTCTCAAAATTGATTTTGGCGAGACTGATGACAATGTAAAGTGAATGTTCATTCCACGACCAATGTTTATGGAATCTTTCCCTTTATGTGATGTCACTTGAAGGTAAAATGTGTGCAAGGTGGGTTCTTTGGTGTGAAAATAAATGATGATAAAGAACATTACTTCCAAGAATAGAAAGATTTCCATCAAGGGTTCTTTATTTTCATTAGTGTCGCTCAATATTATGGCGGATATGTTGGTTGCAATATTAAAACAAAGAAGGATTAAGGTCAAAGCCATGGTGTTCCACCCAGGGGGGTCATGATAGAATATATGTACTCATTATGAGGTTCATACCCTTATATTGCTACACCATGATAATGGATAGACAAATAGCATGGCGTTCGTGTTATGAGTTTCTTTGAAAATACTTAACAGTAAAGATTATAATTTTCCACAAGGGTGAAATCTATAAAGCTAACGGATATAATGTGTGGACAACATCAATGTCTAGGTCTTTGGTTTGTCAAGTATGTTTTTTTTCCTTATATTATCTTGTATTTGGATCTGCTACACGTGTCTTCGCAATAGTGATTGGAAAGCAAAAGACCGGGTTGAATTCATTCACACTATCATTCACATGTTTATGAGGTCATTTGAATCTTATCGAATGTTACCACAGTTTCTGGGGGGTCATCAAAATTTCCGGTAACTGGTGGCTTACCAGAAATTCTGAGCAGAAAGAAATAATCTTGAAATGTATGACATAGATAATGTTAACTAAATGGTTAATGATTTAAGTTTGTCGGAACAAAAGTAATCAATCTTTCCTATCTCGTGTCATATGCAAAATTTGTGCCGTTGTTTGCATCAGCTAGCAGTAAAAAAAAGTTTCTTTTGTTAAAAATACTCACAAATAAGACGGCGCATATGCTCTCTGTGGTTAGAGGAAATGCCAACGAATCATCCTTCTGTAGCCTGAGCAGCACGTCCGGTAGGTCCTCGTCGTGGGTGCTTGAGGCGCCATCACCAGCAGCTCGCGCGGCCTTGCGCTCCTCGATCACATTGACGATGATGCATTGCATGTTGCTGTAGCTCCTCTTCATGCGCCGTGCGCCGAAGCTGAGCCACCGCGCCAACCGCAACAATGGGAAGAGGTCGACGAGGCAGAAGCCGCCTAGCAGGGTGAGCACCACGTCTAACTCGCGGATGTACTCGTCCTGCTGCGTGAACCTGCCGCCGAACACCGCCCGCGACATGACATTGTTGCTGACCTCCATCATCTTCTTGCTGATGTTGATGCTGTCGCCGGCCGCCGCAGCAGTGGCGATGTCGGCCAGGAGGTTGCCAACCTCCTCTGGCCGGATGCTCTCCATGCGCCTGACCTGCATGGAGCTGAGCAGCTCCACAATGCAAACCTTGTGCATCTGGCGCCAGTGGTCGCCATAGGGGGCGAAGATGATGCCCCTGCCGCCATAGCCGGCGATGTCCTGCATCTGCGTGCCTGGCCTGGTGGAGAACGCGAGGTCGTTGGTCTTCATCACCTGCGCCACCGCCTCGGCGCTGGAGACCACCACGGCGTCGACCTCGCCTAGCTTCAGGTGCATCATTGGCCCATATCGGCGACACAGCTGCGTGATTTGCCGGTGTGGGACGAGGCTAACGACGTGGTGGAGGCTGCCGATTATCGGGAGTGTCCATGGCCCTGGCGGCAGCTGGTGCTTGTGTGGCTTGTTCTTGCCGCCGGCGCCGGCGAGCTTGAGAAGCCAAAGGGCAAGCGGTGTGCCTAGTGCAATGAAACACAAGCTGAACCACCCCTCCATGGCAGGCAGCTTTGCAAGTGCAGTGGTAGTGGTACTGATAACTTACATGTCTGGACTCTGCAGGTATATATAAATGTAAAAATTAAGTGAGTATACAGTATGAAAGTTTGGGCCGTTTTCTCTTGTCTGGCTATGAATATTGCAAATTGGTCTCAGCGATGGGGTTAGTACAAAAGGCATTACACGCAGAACCAATAGTGGAACCTGGATGCTCCTACATATTCTACGAAGATGTTTATCGGTCAAACCGCATAACAACATACATTGTTCCCTTTGAAATCGGTATGTTACTTGCCCGAGATTCGATCGTCGGTATCTCAATACCTAGTTCAATCTCGTTACCGGAAAGTCTCTTTACTCGTTCTGTAATACATCATCCCGCAACTAACTCATTAGTTACAATGCTTGCAAGGCTTATAGTAATGTGCATTACCGAGATGGCCCAGAGATACCTCTCCGACAATCGGAGTGACAAAACCTAGTCTCGAAATACACCAACCCAACAAGTACAAGAGCACCTTTATAATCACCCAGATACGTTGTGACGTTTGGTAGCACACAAAGTGTTTCTCCTGTAAAAGGGAGTTGCATAATCTCATAGTTATAGGAACATGTATAAGTCATGAAGAAAGCAATAGCAGAATACTAAAATGATCAAGTGCTAAGCTAACGGAATGGGTCAAGTCAAACACATCATTCTCCTAATGATGTGATCCCGTTAATCAAATAACAACTCATGTTTATGGTTAGGAAACATAACCATCTTTGATCAATGAGCTAGTCAAGTAGAGGTATACTAGTGACTCTCCTATTCAAAATTTTAATATGCCAGGGTGTTTGGAAGCAAACACAAATTGACAAATTATCATGAATGTGGTATCGATAAAATTCAGTTTGTAAGAACCTTTTGAAAATCCAAATTTTGATGCTCCATGTTATTTTATAGGGAACAAACTGCCTAAGATTTTGGGACAAAAATTAGATCAAAGAGCGGTGCAGATACAGGCTATAGAGAGAGATGGGGTGCAGAAGCAAGGCTACTGTGTGAATATAGTGTACATGTTAGACTGAGAAAATATTTTTCAAAATAGTCACTTACCAAACCACCATCTAATGTTGACAACAAGTAAGCATCTGCACCACCTATCTCAATGCCTTCATGCATTTATCTATTTGTAAGGACAAAACATGGATTGGATCATATGTTTTGCAAAGTGACATTCTAGCAAATCTGCAATCAGTATATACATATAAGTAAGAAATCAATGAAATTAACACTTATAAAACAGAGGAATAATGGTAGACAGATAGGAACACATTTTAACATCTCGTACAAGCCTGTTGATTTATAAAGGATGATTACTCGAGTATGTGTTGTTCTAAACAATTATATTGTGTAGAGTGACATTTTTTTACAGAAGAAATGGACAATATACGCCCGCCTACTCCTCCCTGGGGATCTACCGGGCCCACCAGATGCTCTTGCGCTGGCTGGTAAGCACGTACCTGCTCTCACTGATCATCCACACACTCTTCCTCTGCACCCATATCATCGACACGAGCATGTTGCGTCTAGTGTTATCTTTCTTCGGTTTGATCTCCTGCACAGGGAAAGAATACCACAACTGATCAGTGTACACCAGGCCAGCATTCTAAAAACAAAATGAAATGTGTTTTGACAAAAAGGAACTTATCCAACAACTCCAGTGCATGCTGGCATACATACCCTGAGCTTTTGAAGTCATGCTTATATGAAGCCACCTCCCTCCTCCGTCCCCAATTTTGCCATGAGGCGAATGATTAATCAAACTAAGCTTGTATTTTTGAACAAAATGCATTCTTTTAAATGGTAATTTTGGTATATGTTTTTCAAACTAAGCTTGTATTTTTTTCGAAAAGGGGCGACTCCCCGGCCTCTGCATCAGAACGATGCATACGGCCAACTTTATAAATAAGCAAATAGGTTCAACAAGGTCTTATGGTCTGTAATGAAAGTAAAGAAAAGCTCACAAAGAGCCATAGAAAAATTACGACACTAGCCAAAAGACGCCACAACCGGTTGGCAAAAGAAAGATAGGTAAACTAATTGCCTATCCTATTACATGACCGCCATCCAAACCGGTTGAAAATATCCCACGCTACCATCTCCCACCGGATAGATCCAGTAACCAAATGCTCTCCGGCCTCCGTCGGAGTGAGTAGCGACCACATACGGATCAATGCAGTGGCTCGGAAGATAACCTGCAAAAAACGAATATTTGTTGTTCTGTTAAAAACCAAATCGTTTCTGCAGTTCCAGACTGCCCATAATAAAGTACATACTCCTACGCGGATGTGTCTCGCTGTTTCGGACTCTATCCCGTTAAGCCACGTTCCAAATAACGTGCTGATAGAACTCGGAGGAGTAATATTATAGGCAATGTGGACCGTCCATCATAGAACCTTGGCCAACGGGCAATCAAGAAAAAGGTGTTTGATGGTTTCATCCTGATCACAGAAACTACACCTAGTAGGTCATGTCCAATTTTGCTTTACCAAATTGTCCTTGGTTAAATAACTCTTTTATGTACAAACCACATAAACACTTTAATTTTCAGAGGAACTTTGACTGCCCAAGCATATTTGGAACTAGGAAGAGAGCTTGAATTAATAACATCAAGATACATTGATTTAACTGTAAATTCTCGAGACCTAGTAAGCCAAATGTGGTGAAGTTTGGACATTTTAGGAGCTGTCTGCAAAAAACAATCAGGCATGTGAGCAAGTTTGATGTTCTGCATTGTTCGGAGGTCATTTTGTCTTTTTTGACATGGCTCATCGAATGTCCAAACTTCACCAAATTTAGCACGGACATTACAAACTCAAGCATCTTGCACAAAAGAATTCGGAAGCTATGTGGTGAAGCTTCTGGCAATATTGTTCTGGTTTATAGCACTATGGGTCTGGTTTGGTTTGTGATTGCATCTTCCTTCAAAAAGCATACAAGTTGTTTTTTCCGCCGGACGTATCTTTTAATACTAAAACATACATGCTCTTTTTCTGGCGGCTATGTGGCGAAGCTTCCGGCAGATAAGGTTTCTCTTTTCTGGCTGCTAGCTGAGTATGAAAGATTGCAAATTGGTCTCCCTGGGTTAGTGCAAAAGTCATTAGAAGCATCGAACTCCACTTTCTCCATTTCAAAGTAATTGAAGTTATTGTGTTTTCCCTTGTTAAATTTCTCTGTAGAAAAATTCATGAGCTAATACATACAACACGACCAAAGTACATTTGATGATGATAGTAAATTATGCCTGATAGCAAACCTAGGAATTTATATAATTTAGAGCGAAGAAAGAGGTCTAGTACTGTACACTATTTTTGTCATCAGCAATCTAGCCGCCAATAATTTAAATTTTGTGATACTATCTCTAAATTTTGTCATCAACAATCTAGCCGCCACCAATTTAGTTCTGTACACCAATAAATCTCGACTTGTATATAGTTGCATACACTAGGAAGTTCATGAGTCAGCAGGTCCAGAGTTTTAACAGAACTTGTAGGTGGTCACATAAATATACCGGGTCTCACTCCAAGCTGCACTTGCGAACAGCTTGTAGCCTGCCATGGAGGGCTGGTTAAGTTTGTGTTTCATAGCTCTATGGACGCTTGTGGCCCTCTGGTTTCGCAAGCTCTCTGGGGGCAAGAGAAAGCCACAGCTGCCTCCTGGGCCATGGACTCTTCCCTTCATCGGAAGCCTCCACCACGTCGCCAGCGTGCTCCCGCACCGCAAGATGATGGAGATGTCTCGCCGGCATGGCCGCTGATGCACCTTATGCTCGGCGAGGTCCCAACGGTGATCGTCTCCAGCGCCGAGGCGGCGGCGCTGGTGATGAAGACCAACGACCTTGCCTTTGCTGGCCGGCCTCGCAGCGCGACGCTGGACATCTTCGGCTGCGGCGGGAGGGGCATCGTCTTCGCCCCCTACGGTGACCCATGGCGCCAGATGCGCAAGGTCTGCACCATGGAGCTCCTCAGCTCCAAGCAGGTGAGGCGTATGGACGGTATCAGGCCAGACCAGGTGGTCAGCCTTCTCCATTATGTCGCAGACGCGGCATCCATGGGTGCCGTCGTCAACGTCAGCGAGAAGGTGATGGCGCTCAGCAACGACGTGGTGTCGCGGGCGGTGTTTGGTGGCAAGTTCCCGCAGCAGGAGGAGTACCTCCGGGAGCTGGATGAGGCGTTCGTGCTGCTAGGTGGTTTCTGCCTCGTCGACCTCTTCCCGTCATCGCGGCTGGTGCGGTGGCTGTGCAAGGGAGAGCGCCACATGAGGAGGAGCTATGGCCACATCCAACGTATCAACGCCAACGTCATCGAGGGGCATAAGGCGGCGCGAGATGCCACACAGGACGGTGCCTCCAGCACCGACGATGATGACTTGCTGGACGTGCTACTCAGGCTCCAGGAGAAGGACGCGTTCACATTCCCTATGACCACGGAGAGTATAGGTGCCGTCTTATTTGTGAGTAATTTTCTTTATGCTTCTTATTAATCTACCGATGTGATATCATATCTGCAAAGTTTTAATGCAAAAAAAGCTAGCTTCATCATTTCATAAATCTGTTAGTCTCAACTTGTTTCATAGATTTATAAACGTAAATTGTTGTGTCTGAAATTGATTATTTGTTGCGTACTACTACATATGCAGAAACAATATATAAACATGCATACCACAACAATATTTTTCAGGACATATTTGCAGGTGCCACACAGACCACGGGAGTTGCCTTGGAGTGGGCAATGTCTGAGCTCGTCCGTCATCCCGAAGCCATGGCCAAAGCACAGATTGAGATCCGAGAGGTGCTAGGTCAAGGTCGAGCTGTGATTACTAATAGTGACCTCGCTGGACTCCATTACATGTGGATGATCATTAAGGAGGTTCTTAGACTGCATCCACCAGGTCCTTTGATCCCCCGTAGGGCCAGGGAAGACCGTAAAGTTATGGGTTTTGACATGCTTGAAGGCACCAATGTATACATTAATGCGTTTGCAGTTTCGAGGGATCCAAATTGTTGGGAAAGTCCTGAAGAGTTTAAGCCTGAAAGGTTTGAGAACAATAACATGGATTACAATGGGACATACTTTGAATTCACCCCCTTCGGTGTTGGTCGGAGGCAGTGCCCTGGGATACTATTCGGCACGTCAACTATGGAGATCGCCTTGGCAAATCTTCTCTACCACTTCGACTGGGTGCTTCCTGGCAAGGCAAACCCGGAATTTTTGGACATGACCGAGAAATATGGGATCATCGTAGGAAGAAAATATGACCTACAATTGATACCTATTTCCCGTGGAGGTTTCCATGCCACATAGACATAGATGGACGTGCATTGCCACGTAGATATGTCTGTACTTTTGTTGATGTATACCAATATGTATCATTGCACCAATAAGAATAAAAGAACCTCGTTGAACTTGCAATATATTATGGTGGATGACACAAACTATTGATTGTACCAAAACACGAAGTTTGCACTTTTTAAATTGCCCCTGGTGACGATGGGTTAGTTACTGTATTGATGCATGTTGTATGGACCAAATTTCAAACTAGTTTCATGGTCTGATATCCTCCGTGTAAAATGCAAGGACTGACCTATAATTTCTTCTTATTTGTTTCTTTTGGGTCCTTTTGGAAGATGTACTGCTAGGTTTATCAAATTAGATCCGGTTCCTTTGGACCGACTTTGCTAACAGTAATGGCCTCGCCCAAGCATTCATGGGTGCGTCAAACGTGCAAGCAGCACTAGGTTACTGACTTGGCATGCTGTAGGCCAAATGTAGCTTGATGTTTTTCTACTCTCTGAGCTTTTGCACTGTTCACATCTGGTTTAGTCTATTGACCAACATTTTCTCATAAAATAAACTGTTTTTTATTATGAATCAAAAGGAAATGTGCGCCCTACTCATAAGATTTCACAGAAAAACAATTATCTCAGTCACTCATTTTTTGAAAGGACTACGGTAATTGCATAGACCCAGCACTTGTTTTCTCTCTCTCTCTCTCTCTCTCTCTCTCATGTCTTGTTTAATTGCCCACCAAGCTGATCGTGCTGCTTAATACATCATGGGCAGACCAGTAACAGACACTATGCTACCACTTATCATATTTTAATTCTATCTTTCTTTGTTTAGATCTATGGAAGAATGTGATTGCTAGGTTCGGTTGGTGGACATGGAACAAGATATCTATGGCCCTAACTCAAGGAAGGCGCATTCAAATATTTATGCTCTTCTTGTGTCAAAGCGCACCTATATTTCTCAACAAATTTATTATATCTTTTAGTTGCCACCGCAAATGACTATATGAATGGTGACTGCGGTGTCAATCTTAATACTATACTATTGAGTGGTGACTGCCTTGTGATGTTTTCATCCGTATATCTAAATAAAACATTATAGTTGAATGTGACTCCGCCGGCTGCTAACAAAGCAACAAACATGAATGCATTAGCGCAATTATTGAGCAGATTGTCTTGAACTCGCATGCATCCCACCAGCATTCGTCCGGCTGCTAACATGCGCCATGCATGCATCTAATGCGTGTCACACCCACGAAGTACGTGCAAGATATACCTGATTACTATATGCATTGTCACGCCCATGATTGATCTGTGCCTTTCTGTAATCTAGCCATGCAATGTTTTGGTTGGAGCGGCTGCTGTGAAACATCTATGCAATCTAGGCAGCATTGTCTTTGGCCTAGTATCAATCATACGAAGATAACACTAAAACTTGTTACAAGAAAGCACTGTCGTACTCGAACTATGACGTAAAACCTACATATTCCATTAAACTAATAAATCAGGCAAAACATCGATTACTAACTGAACTACAAGACCTGAAAATAGCAAAAGAAAGGTACCTTTTAGTTATGAATGCTAGCTACCAGGAATTTGTTGTTTTAATTGATTTTTAATTTTGTCACATACTCTATCAGGTTTACAAGAATATATATGATGTTTTTGATATTGAGCCGACGTTAGAAGTCAGTTTGACGCCTAGTTTTGCCTCCTACGTACATGCATAATGTTTGGTCATAGATATTTTTATTTAGGGCTAGTTTGGTTACTACCCTGGACACCATGCCTGAAGAATATTGCTGCCTGTACTCTGCCTGGGAATTTGCTCTTTCGTGCCTGGTCAGGCAAGCTAGGCAGAGATGTGTTTGGTTCCTACCTGGACTGATGTACTCGTACTAAGGAATAAATGTCCGCACAAAAACTAAAGAGAGTCCTACTGGTTGGCACAAGTCCCTATACTAGTATTAGAGGCCAGGCAGCTATTAGCCGGTGCGCAGGACCAGGAATTCAGAAGCCTGGTAGACTAATAGCTGGTCATGTTTGGTTATCCAGGCCCGGGCACTACGATCTTTTCCAGGAACTAAACAAACACCGCCCAGGAAGATCACATGCGTGCTCCAGGCCAGGCTTGAAACAACGAGGATGCAAACAAAACTGATCCTTAGAGCTTTCTAGGGCCACAACACAGAGTCTTTTCCTATTCTTTTTCCTCACATCCTCACCATGGGTTCGAGTGTAGGCTGCATGGTAGTTGTCCTTTATTTCTCTTCTTTTTCCCCGCTTAGACCCGTGGCCATCTGAATAGGAGTTAGCTCACCCTCGCGAGGCCAAATTTAGATTCATGGCGCAATGTGATTGCTAGCTTCGTTTGGCACAGATGGAGGATTATCCTGTCAACTTAAAGGAGGCCCTTACAAATACTTTATGTTCCTCTTGTGTCTGAATGCAACTACATTTCCAAGGTAGCAACACATTAAATTACTCACATACAATTAATTAGCATGGTACAAAGTGTGCGGGCACGCAGGGAGGTGAGACGTGTCTATCTAATCTAATGGTAATTTGTTGATGTCCGACTGTCCTGTGACGTTTTCGTCCATATATATTACCCTCTAATAATACATTGTAGTTGAAGGTGACTCCTATCGGCTGCTAAAAATAGAGTATGAATGCATGCATGGATCTTGAACTAGTGGGGCAGAACATAAAGACGTCATGGCATGTATACTAAAAATGATTCAACCGGCTGCTAACATTCCCAGTGAAGAGCAGATCTTAAAGTCGATCTAGTGGACGTCGCACCGAATTCCCAGTACGCACAAGATCATATACCGGATTCCTCCGGCTGCTACTTGACGGTGAGAAACGTGGACGCATGCATGCGTTGAGTGGTCACAGCTACATAAAGATAGGCCTGATTGTCACACTCACGATGGTATGTGCCTTATACTATTCCAGCTGGTGCGGCTGCTATGAAAAGTGGATGCAATCTAGACGATGTTATCTTTGACAAAGTATGAATCATATATATAAAGATAACAATAAAACATGTGGCAAGAGAAGCAGTGCACAAATTACACCGCGTACATGTCCTTTTCTTTGTAGCCAGTTTGCGATCTCATAAGCACCACATGTCCAAACGAAAAGAAACCCACCTACTCGGCCTATGCTGAGAAACTGGCACATTGCATTAGGCTGATAAACCAGACAAAAGAACGGTTACCAAACGAATTACAAGACCCAGAAAATTCTCTAGTAAACGATAGATGAAGTAATTTCCACAACCACAACCACGGCAGACATGCAAAATAGGAACCAATACCATATTATCTGCACAACGGCTTCATCTTAGAGAAAACTAAAACTTTTGAATTCCTGCACCAATAGTTTTGTAGGAGACAAAATCTGCTAAATCGAGGGTGAAGAAAAGCCCCGTCATGGTTACGCCATGTCAAAGTTTCCCTCTTTCCATCCTTTTCTCTGCACCCAAACCGGTCGAATGGCTGAGCCAGACCAGCCTAAGTGTCAACGACCCGTCCCATGCACCCGCTCGCAAATGGCTTAAGCTGCACCAGGTCGCACCTTCACCTGACTCATGCACCACCAATATTTGCCCTCATATGCATACACTTAGGGGCAAGTATTTGAAGGAGGCGGCGACACCTATGGAGAAAATGAACACACATAAAGCATCTCCAATACGTGATTTAAAATATAGTAGAGGCGCAAAGAAAATGCTCTTTACGACATTTTGACATAAAAACGGTACTCCAACAGCTTCCCAATCTCTATATTTTTGTGGTCCTAACTAGAGGCAGCCCTAAAATACACCCTCTTGTGTTGCAACTATACAACACCATGCGCAGCCGCGAAACAAAAACGCAGCCGCGTGCAGTCAAACCACCATCCGGAACATTCCCTTAGGTGAACATGCAGAAAAGCCTCCCCTCCCACTCAGCTGCTGCTACCAAATCCGTTCGAATCCGGCCGCTTCCGGCCAAAGACGCCGCCACTGTACCGCTGAAAAGTCAGATCCACCGCGCCCTCCGTCGCTCGCACTGCCGCACCACCGCAACTACTGAATGGCAACGAGCCGTCACACTGACAAATACATATCACTGGTCCTACCGCCTCACCTCATGGCTGCCGGATCAACCGGCCCAGGCGGTAAATCCTCAACTATGCCTTAGTCTCGAGGGAATCGGCCGCCACCGCTGCCGAGCCAACGATGCTATAAGATCCATGAGAGACTGCTATAAGATCCATGAAACTTCAATTATACGAAACATCGCTGCAATTTGCGGGCCGTTGTATTTGACCAAGGATAAATGTTCCCGAAGGTATCTCATGTGTGGGCTTGTCTTTTCATTTAGCAAAAAATGTTTTATCTTTATCTTCAGCAAATAAAAACTCTTGAATTCCCTCCCCATCTGGAATAGGGCACAAAGTTTATTCAACACACCATGAACGAAAATCCCTAGCATTGTTTACTAGACCACATGATCCTGAAAACTAGATCAACATAGAAGGACAACTTAAGGAGAAGGAGAACTAGTATTTCGCAAGGCGCTGGTGTTGTTGACATAGTCAAGAAAAAAAAGACCTCAAATAAAAGCTATAATATTTGCATCTCCCAACCTCACGACTTAGTAGAGGCGATGGATCACAGGTAAAAATAGTTAAGATCTTGGACCGGGCAGCTATGGTTAGGTAGGGGGAGTTGCCGTCATGCTATGATACTTTAATAACATGGCATAACGATGGTAATGAATGCATGCCCTAAATTATTAGTGTTAGCTATCTAGAGTTTTTTTGTACTCCCTGGGTCTCTGATGGTGGAGCAGGCACATGTGACTACCTATCCTTCCTCTGCAGGAAGCGGCAGCAAGCACAACACACAGTTCAATCATGTAGTAGAATAGTAGTATTTTCATTGTACTCATTCTCCAGTTTATAAGGCCCACATGTACTGAATAATCATCAATTCGACCAACATAATGCTAGTATTATATCACAATAAAAATATTCCATAGAAAACTTCTAAAGATATACCATTTGTGATATACATTTGGTGTTACTTTGATTAAATGATTAATTTAGGGATACACTTGGGCCTTATAAATCAGAAGAGGGACTATCTAGTATAATTCGCCCGACTGCTAATACGCATCATGCATTCATCTTAAACTTGATGTAGTATAATCGAAAAATGATGTACAATGGATTATTGGCTCTATGCATAAGAGACCTGCATGCATGATGAGTGATCACAACAATTGGCATCAGTGTTTTGCTGACTATACATTGTCACGCCAATTGCATGCATTGAGCTAACTCTGTAATGCTCCTGGTGCGTCTGCTATGAGATGCAATCTAGGGGCTGCCATGGTCTTTGACCAACGATCCATCCTATGAAGATAAATATAATACATGCGACAAGAAATACATTCCTGAAAGTAAACTTTGATTTAACTTTGGCAGGTCCATTATTTTTCTTTGTACATTCTACACAAATTAACATAGTTTTGAATTGTTATTTTTACATGCTCTATCAAGTTTAAATTAGTGTGATATTTTGGATTACAACACAAGTTGAATGTAAATTTGGCAACCAGTTTTTTTCTATTAAGTATATGTACAACAAACAACCGCACCCAGAAAGGGCTAGAATATTCTGATCTGAGGTATATCCAAACTGCCAAAAAATAAGATAAATATTCAATTTTCAAAATAAATGAATACAAAAGATTCATGTATAGAGAGGATGGTTACAAGTATGTGGATGTAAATTCTGAACATAAACATGACAATACTATGTGACATGTAAAAAACAGACAAAATGACTAAGGAACAGTGCAAGCCACAAATATAGCAAGCTAAAATAGATTTCTTCACGTTGGAAATAGATGATTTTATGTCCATCAATCGGGCGGGTCTAAAGGCACTACCGGATAATCAACCGGAAGGTAGGTAGATTAGTAGTGCATGCAGTCGCCTTTATAGTTCGGCCGGCCGGCTGCTAACGATGAGAAATATGCATGGACCTGCCATTGCGTGGACATTATTTAAAGGCCTCACGCACACATTCTCCTTCCTCCCCAAACAAAGCTATCTATATCCCAAGCTACTAAACCTATGAAACAAAGAAGCAACTGTTAATTTCTATGGCGTCCGGCAATGCTGCTACTCCTGCGTTCAGCTACGAGCCCTCACCATGGATCGACTTCTTTGCTGGATATGAGCCACCGCCGTTACAGGTATATAATAAAAGCTAACTATTTATGGCACAAAATGTCACCATGCACAGAGGTATTTATTTGTAACTATTGTATGCGTTTTTGTACTAGTATCTACTACTCCGGCCTACGCAGGGCCAGCCCAAGAGGTGCCAAAATGTACACCATGCACCCACCACTTGCGGGCCCAAGTAGGAACACATTTCTAATTACCATCCGTGCTCCTCTAGAGATCCATGTCAACCGGTTGCTTATCGTGTGTACTTCACTAGTCGACACTTCTTATAGTATTTGAATATGTGTACAGACTTTATATTTCACATATCCAGCGGTACAAATTTGTCATATTTTGGATGTCTATTTTGTATATCATCAACACCACTCATAGTCTAAGTAAATCGTCTAGTGTAACTCCATGCTTGAGTGGAAGCAACTTGAAACCACATGCATGCTTTTGAAATTAAATATGCTGGCCACGACCGACACCCTTGGAAGATACATGTGGGTAGCCTTTGGTTGGCATATGTTGGAAAGTTGGACTCAGTGAAAGGATATATGGTTATTCTATACAGTCATGTACTTTTGGTCCATTTTCTTTCACTGGAGATACGAGTTGTTAGATTGTTTCAACTATTTTTGGTTTTGGCGACATTTTTTTACCTAGCTAACCCTTGTCCCTTTTGGTTAATTAAAAATGTTCAATGCTTGCATTGCAGAAATCCAAGCAGTGGATGACGCTTAGGGCAAAAAAACTGAAGGAAGACATATGTATGTTGTTTAAATCCAGCAATGACAAAGTGGTAAAAATGTCCTTAGTGGATAAACTACAACATCTCGGAATCGATCACCTCTTTGAAGACCAGATTGACACCGCTATGTGGCAAATCCTGAAGAGTGAATTTAGTAACTACAACCTCTATGAAGTTGCCCTTCGGTTTCGCTTGCTGAGGGAACATGGATACTGTGTATCTCCAGGTATATATAATCCTAACAATTTTTTCTTGTTATGCATAGTTGGTTACGAAAAATTATGGAAGAAAAATCATGATATGCAAATTTTTAACTGGCTAAGAAATTGAGTTATCAAGATTAGATTGGTGACCTTATTTGCAAAATATTTCATAATGTGGACGGCATGTCTACAACAATAGAAGCTCCATTGACAATGTAGTCACGAGAACACCAACATTTATTTATTGATTACAGATGTTTTCAATCGATTCAAAAGTGAAGATGGAAGCTTCATTAATGATATAACAAATGAACCCAGGACACTATTATGTCTATACAATGCATCTCATCTTCTATTTCATGGTGAGCCAGCACTTGAAGAAGCCATAGCTTTTGCAAGGCATCATCTTGAGTCATGTAATGGTAGTTTAAAGACCCCACTTGCTCAACAAGTCCAACGTGCCCTTCAGATACCAATGCCAAGGACAAATAAGAGGGTGGAAATGCTACATTATATCCTAGAGTACGAACAAGAGGAGCATAACCCAATCCTACTGGAGCTTGCCAAATTGGATTTCAACCTTCAGCAAAATGTCCACTTGAAGGAGCTCAAAGCTATTATCAGGTATGTTATTTATCTTTCTTATATAAACAGAATATATAACCCAATAATGATTCACGGGTGGTTGCCCTCGCATACTACATCTTCAAACAAACAAAAAACCAAAAGTCTAGTTACCACTACATTTCTAGTGCTTAACGTCATCTAAATTAAGAGCTTACGTGCCTTTTTTCATCAATATGAGAATGCATATTCATTAATGGTTCATGATGCTTTAGTGTTTCGTTGTTTTCTGTGCATTGTAGGATAATTACATAAATGGCGTAGTGATAGAGTAATGCACATGCTTTTAGTAATAATTGACCAATGTTCTTTTATCTCTTAATGGGGCTAGCGATGTTATATTCTATGTGGACTATATATGTACTAGTTCAGATAACATTGCTTAATTAATTCACAGGTGGTGGAAGCATTTTTTAGGATATATCGAGCTAAGCTTTATCCGCGATCGTGTGGTGGAGGGTTATACATGGGCCTCTGTGTTGTACTATGACACAAAATTTGAGCTCACTCGAAGTATGATCACAAAGATGATTGTACTAATTACCACATTAGATGACATATATGATAACCATGCCACCCTAGAGGACAGTTGGAAGCTACATGAAGCAATACAAAGGTGGGATTGATTTAGCTCTACATTTTATCTCTCAAATTGTCAATGCATCTAATGTATATTCCACTAAGATAGCGATTCCATATCATATCAATACGTCCTTAGAATCACTCGCAATCACAGTCATAAATATGTGCGCAATGTGATTTTTCCATGATGTTCGAAGTGATAAAGTAATTATGAACATGTATGTACTGGATAATAACTATTTTAGTATTTAAGAAGAAGTAAATGAACACCCTGCATTGCCGTGACCATAAGAGTGCAATTCTATCAAGAAAAAAATGGTATACAAATAATGCTTCAAACCAGGAGCATATTACTATTCTTTGGATAATCACGGCATCCAGAGGTGGACGAGCTGAATCCGATGGTGAATTATCAATTTGCCCGGTGCCCCCCACCCCATCCACGCGCGCGGGCAGATCCACAGCTAAAATTCCATGTTGACATGAAATTTTCATAAGTCCTAACACAATAGCACTCATTGGTACATACAAGTAATGAGCTAATGCTCACTACTATCTGGTTACAATTGCAATTTCAAATGAAAATGTGATGCATGATTAGATTATTATTTTATTCACACAAACATATAAGTTGCCATAATAAGATATGGATGAAAGAAAATCTAAATGCAGTAACAAATGAGATATATTGCCTATAATGAAATTTTGATGTCATGTTACACTATTTGCCTCATGGAGCAAAGTGAAACTAGTGGTTCTTACTGTGTTGAAGAAAGATAAAGAGTATAGAAAAATAAAAGGTTAGGTTAACATGCAAACAAAGAATTTTCAAACTACGATAACTTGTATTAAGATTGCTTTTGCGAATTGGCCTTCAAGATGGGATAAGAGTGCCGCTTTTCTCCTGCCGGAGTACTTGAAGAAGTTCTATATGGAGATGCTGAGGACATTTGAGAATATTGAGGCTGAAATGCTAGCCAATACGAACTACGATATAGCTGTTAGGTTTCGTAGTAATTTCAAAAATTTTCCTACGCGCACACAGGATCATGTGATGCATAGCAACGAGAGGAGAGTGTTGTCTACGTACCCAACGCAGACCGACTGCGGAAGCGATGACACGACGTAGAGGAAGTAGTCGTACGTCTTCACGATCCAACCGATCAAGCACCGAAACTACGGCACCTCCGAGTTCGAGCACACGTTCAGCTCGATGACGATCCCCGGACTCCGATCCAGCAAAGTGTCGGGGAAGAGTTTCGTCAGCACGACGGCGTGGTGACGATCTTGATGAACTACAGCAGCAGGGCTTCGCCTAAACTCCGCTACAGTATTATCGAGGAATATGGTGGCAGGGGGCACCGCACACGGCTAAGGAATCGATCACGTGGATCAACTTGTGTCAACTTGTGTGTTTAGAGGTGCCCCTGCCTCCGTATATAAAGGAGGAGAGGAGGGGAGGCTGGCCGGCCAAGGGGGGGAGGCGCAGGAGAGTCCTACTCCCTCTGGGAGTAGGATTCCCCCTCCAATCCTAGTCCAACTAGGATTCCTCGGAGGGGAAAAGAGGAGGAGGGGGCCGGCCACCTCTCCTAGTCCTAATAGGACTAGGGGGTGGCGCGCAGCCCATCTAGGGCAGCCCCTTCTCTTTTCCACTAAGGCCCACTATGGCCCAAATAGCTCCCGGGGGGTTCCGGTAACCCTCTCGGTATTCCGGTAAAATCCCGATTTCACCCGGAACACTTTCGATATCCAAATATAGGCTTCCAATATATCAATCTTTACGTCTCGACCATTTCGAGACTCCTCGTCATGTCCGTGATCACATCCGGGACTCCGAACAACCTTCGGTACATCAAAATGCATAAACTCATAATATAACTGTCATCGTAACCTTAAGCGTGCGGACCCTACGGGTTCGAGAACAATGTAGACATGACCGAGACACGTCTCCGGTCAATAACCAATAGCGGGACCTGGATGCCCATATTGGCTCCTACATATTCTACGAAGATCTTTATCGGTCAGACCGCATAACAACATACGTTGTTCCCTTTGTCATCGGTATGTTACTTGCCCGAGATTCGATCGTCGGTATCCAATACCTAGTGCAATCTCGTTACCGGCAAGTCTCTTTACTCGTTCCGTAATACATCATCTCACAACTAACATATTAGTTGTAATGCTTGCAAGGCTTATGTGATGTGTATTACCGAGAGGGCCCAGAGATACCTCTCCGACAATCGGAGTGACAAATCCTAATCTCGAAATACGCCAACCCAACATCGACCATTGGAGACACCTGTAGTACTCCTTTATAATCACCCAGTTACGTTGTGACGTTTGGTAGTACCCAAAGTGTTCCTCCGGTAAATGGGAGTTGCATAATCTCATAGTCATAGGAACATGTATAAGTCATGAAGAAAGCAATAGCAACATACTAAACGATCGGGTGCTAAGCTAATGGAATGGGTCATGTCAATCAGATCATTCTGCTAATGATGTGACCTCGTTAATCAAATAACAACTCATTGTTCATGGTTAGGAAACATAACCATCTTTGATTAACGAGCTAGTCAAGTAGAGGCATACTAGTGACACTTTGTTTGTCTATGTATTCACACACATGTATTATGTTTCCGGTAAATACAATTCTAGCATGAATAATAAACATTTATCATGATTATAAGGAAATAAATAATAACTTTATTATTGCCTCTAGGGCATATTTCCTTCAGTCTCCCACTTGCACTAGAGTCAATAATCTAGATTACACTGTAATGATTCTAACACCCATGGAGCCTTGGTGCTGATCATGTTTTGCTCGTGGAAGAGGCTTAGTCAATGGGTCTGCAACATTCAGATCCGTATGTATCTTGCAAATCTCTATGTCTCCCACCTGGACTAGATCCCGGATGGAGTTGAAGCGTCTCTTGATGTGTTTGGTCCTTTTGTGAAATCTGGATTCCTTTGCCAAGGCAATTGCACCAGTATTGTCACAAAAAATTTTCATTGGACCCGATGCACTAGGTATGACACCTAGATCGGATATGAACTCCTTCATCCAGACTCCATCATTTGCTGCTTCCGAAGCAGCTATGTATTCTGCTTCACATGTAGATCCCGCTACAACGCTTTGTTTAGAACTGCACCAACTGACAGCTCCACCGTTTAATGTAAACACGTATCCGGTTTGCGATTTAGAGTCGTCCGGATCAGTGTCAAAGCTTGCATCAACGTAACCTTTTACGGTGAGCTCTTTGTCACCTCCATATACGAGAAACATATCCTTTGTCCTTTTCAGGTATTTCAGGATGTTCTTGACCGCTGTCCAGTGATACACTCCTGGATTACTTTGGTACCTCCCTGCTAAACTTATAGCAAGGCACACATCAGGTCTGGTACACAGCATTGCATACATGATAGAGCCTATGGCTGATGCATAGGGAACATCTTTCATATTCTCTCTATCTTCTGCAGTGGTCGGGCATTGAGTCTTACTCAATTTCACACCTTGTAATACAGGCAAGAATCCTTTCTTTGCTTGATCCATTTTGAATTTCTTCAAAATCTTGTCAAGGTATGTGCTTTGTGAAAGTCCAATTAAGCGTCTTGATCTATCTCTATAGATCTTAATGCCTAATATGTAAGCAGCTTCACCGAGGTCTTTCATTGAAAAACTTTTATTCAAGTATCCCTTTATGCTATCCGGAAATTCTATATCATTTCCAATCAGTAATATGTCATCCACATATAATATCAGAAATGCTACAGAGCTCCCACTCACTTTCTTGTAAATACAGGCTTCTCCGAAAGTCTGTATAAAACCAAATGCTTTGATCACACTATCAAAACGTTTATTCCAACTCCGAGAGGCTTGCACCAGTCCATAAATGGATCGCTGGAGCTTGCACACTTTGTTAGCTTCCTTTGGATCAAAAAAACCTTCTGGTTGCATCATATACAACTCTTCTTCCAGAAATCCATTCAGGTATGCAGTTTTGACATCCATCTGCCAAATTTCATAATCATAAAATGCGGCAATTGCTAACATGATTCGTACAGACTTAAGCATCGCTACGGGTGAGAAGGTCTCATCGTAGTCAATCCCTTGAACTTGCCGAAAACCTTTTGCGACAAGTCGAGCTTTGTAGACAGTAACATTACCATCAGCGTCAGTCTTCTTCTTGAAGATCCATTTATTCTCAATTGCTTGCCGATCATCGGGCAAGTCAACCAAAGTCCATACTTTGTTCTCATACATGGATCCCATCTCAGATTTCATGGCTTCAAGCCACTTTGCGGAATCTGGGCTCACCATCGCTTCTTCATAGTTCGTAGGTTCATCATGATCTAGTAGCATGACCTCCAGAACAGGATTACCGTACCACTCTGGTGCGGTTCTTACTCTGGTTGATCTACGAGGTTCAGTAGTATCTTGATCTGAAGTTTCATGATCATTATCATTGGCTTCCTCACTAACTGGTGTAGGTGTCACTGAAACAGTTTTCTGTGATGAACTACTTTCCAGTAAGGGAGCAGGTACAGTTACCTCGTCAAGTTCTACTTTCCTCCCACTCACTTCTTTCGAGAGAAACTCCTTCTCTAGAAATGATCCATTCTTAGCAACGAATGTCTTGACTTCGGATCTGTGATAGAAGGTGTACCCAACAGTTTCCTTTGGGTATCCTATGAAGACACATTTCTCCAATTTGGGTTCGAGCTTATCAGGTTGAAGCTTTTTCACATAAGCATCGCAGCCCCAAACTTTAAGAAACGACAACTTTGGTTTCTTGCCAAACCACAGTTCATAAGGCGTCGTCTCAACGGATTTTGATGGTGCCCTATTTAACGTGAATGCGGCCGTCTCTAAAGCATATCCCCAAAATGATAGCGGTAAATCAGTAAGAGACATCATAGATCGCACCATATCTAGTAAAGTACGATTACGACGTTCGGACACACCATTACGCTGTGGTGTTCCGGGTGGCGTGAGTTGCGAAACTATTCCACAGTTTTTCAAATGTACACCAAACTCGTAACTCAAATATTCTCCTCCACGATCAGATCGTAGAAACTTTATTTTCTTGTTACGATGATTTTCAACTTCACTCTGAAATTCTTTGAACTTTTCAAATGTTTCAGACTTATGTTTCATTAAGTAGATATACCCATATCTTCTTAAATCATCTGTGAAGGTGAGAAAATAACGATATCCGCCACGAGCCTCAATATTCATCGGGCCACATACATCGGTATGTATGATTTCCAACAAATCTGTTGCTCTCTCCATAGTACCGGAGAACGGTGTTTTAGTCATCTTGCCCATGAGGCACGGTTCGCAAGTACCAAGTGATTCATAATCAAGTGGTTCCAAAAGTCCATCAGCATGGAGTTTCTTCATGCGCTTTATACCGATATGACCTAAACGACAGTGCCACAAATAAGTTGCACCTTCGTTATCAACTCTGCATCTTTTGGCTTCAACATTATGAATATGTGTATTACTACTATCGAGATTCAATAAGAATAGACCACTCTTCAAGGGTGCATGACCATAAAAGATATTACTCATATAAATAGAACAACCATTATTCTCTGATTTAAATGAATAACCGTCTCGCATTAAACAAGATCCAGATATAATGTTCATGCTCAACGCTGGCACCAAATAACAATTACTTAGGTCTAATATTAATCCCGAAGGTAGATGTAGAGGTAGCGTGCCGACTGCGATCACATCGACTTTGGAACCGTTTCCCACGCGCATCGTCACCTCGTCCTTTGCCAGTGCCCGCTTATTCCGTAGTCCCTGTTTCGAGTTGCAAATATTAGCAACAGAACCAGTATCAAATACCCAGGTGCTACTGCGAGCTCTAGTAAGGTACACATCAATAACATGTATATCACATATACCTTTGTTCACCTTGCCATCCTTCTTATCCGCCAAATACTTGGGGCAGTTCCGCTTCCAGTGACCAGTCTGCTTGCAGTAGAAGCACTCAGTTTCAGGCTTAGGTCCACACTTGGGTTTCTTCTCTTGAGCAGCAACTTGCTTGCCGTTCTTCTTGAAGTTCCCCTTTTTCTTCCCTTTGCCCTTTTTCTTGAAACTAGTGGTCTTGTTAACCATCAACACTTGATGCTCCTTCTTGATTTCTACCTCCGCAGCTTTCAGCATTGCGAAGAGCTCGGGAATAGTCTTGTTCATCCCTTGCATATTATAGTTCATCACGAAGCTCTTGTAGCTTGGTGGCAGTGATTGGAGAATTCTGTCAATAACGCAATCATCCGGAAGATTAACTCCCAATTGAATCAAGTGATTATTATACCCAGACATTTTGAGTATATGCTCACTGACAGAACTGTTCTCCTCCATCTTGCAGCTATAGAACTTATTGGAGACTTCATATCTCTCAATTCGGGCATTTGCTTGAAATATTAACTTCAACTCCTGGAACATCTCATATGCTCCATGGCATTCAAAACGTCGTTGAAGTCCCGATTCTAAGCCGTAAAGCATGGCACACTGAACTATCGAGTAGTCATCAGCTTTGCTCTGCCAGACGTTCATAACATCTGGTGTTGCTCCAGCAGCAGGCCTGGCACCCAGCGGTGCTTCCAGGACGTAATTTTTCTGTGCAGCAATGAGGATAATCCTCAAGTTACGGACCCAGTCCGTGTAATTGCTACCATCATCTTTCAACTTTGCTTTCTCAAGGAACGCATTAAAATTCAACGGAACAATAGCACGAGCCATCTATCTACAATCAACATAAACAAGCAAGATACTATCAGGTACTAAGTTCATGATAAATTTAAGTTCAATTAATCATATTATTTAAGAACTCCCACTTAGATAGACATCCCTCTAATCCTCTAAGTGATTACGTGATCCAAATCAACTAAACCATGACCGATCATCACGTGAGATGGAGTAGTTTTCAATGGTGAACATCGTTATGTTGATCATATCTACTATATGATTCACGCTCGACCTTTCGGTCTCCGTGTTCCGAGGCCATATTTGCATATGCTAGGCTCGTCAAGTTTAACCTGAGTATTCTGCGTGTGCAAAACTGGCTTGCACCCGTTGTAGATGGACGTAGAGCTTATCACACCCGATCATCACGTGGTGTCTGGGCACGGCGAACTTTGGCAACGGTGCGTACTCAGGGAGAACACTTCTTGATAATTTAGTGAGAGATCATCTTATAATGCTACCGTCAATCAAAGCAAGATAAGATGCATAAAAAGATAAACATCACATGCAATCAATATAAGTGATATGATATGGTCATCATCATCTTGTGCTTGTGATCTTCCATCTCCGAAGCACCGTCATGATCACCATCGTCACCGGCGCGACACCTTGATCTCCATCGTAGCATCGTTGTCGTCTCGCCAATCTTATGCTTCCACGACTATCACTACCGTTTAGTAATAAAGTAAAGCATTACATCGCGATTGCATTGCATACAATAAAGCGACAACCATATGGCTCCTGCCAGTTGCCGATAACTCGGTTACAAAACATGATCATCTCATACAATAAAATTCAGCATCATGCTTTGACCATATCACATCACAACATGCCCTGCAAAAACAAGTTAGACGTCCTCTACTTTGTTGTTGCATGTTTTACGTGGCTGCTACGGGCTTAAGTAAGAACCAATCTCACCTACGCATCAAAACCACAATGATAGTTTGTCAAATAGACTCCGTTTTAACCTTCGCAAGGACCGGGCGTAGCCATACTTGGTTCAACTAAAGTTGGAGAGGCAGTCGCCCGCAAGCCATCTCTGTGCAAAGCACGTCGAGGGAACCGGTCTCGCGTAAGCGTACGCGTAAGGTTGGTCCGGGTCGTCTCGTCCAACAATACCGCTGAACCAAAATATGACATGCTGGTAGGCAGTATGACTTGTATCGTCCACAACTCACTTGTGTTCTACTCGTGCATATAACATCAACATCATTAACCTAGGCTCGGATGCCACTGTTGGGTTTCATAGTAATTTCAAAAAATTTCCTACGCGCACACAGGATCATGTGATGCATAGCAACGAGAGGAGAGTGTTGTCTACGTACCCAACGCAGACCGACTGCGGAAGCAATGACACGACGTAGAGGAAGTAGTCGTACGTCTTCACGATCCAACCGATCAAGCACCGAAACTACGGCACCTCCGAGTTCGAGCACACGTTCAGCTCGATGACGATCCCCGGACTCCGATCCAGCAAAGTGTCGGGGAAGAGTTTCGTCAGCACGACGGCGTGGTGACGATCTTGATGAACTACAGCAGCAGGGCTTCGCCTAAACTCCGCTACAGTATTATCGAGGAATATGGTGGCAGGGGGCACCGCACACGGCTAAGGAATCGATCACGTGGATCAACTTGTGTCAACTTGTGTGTTTAGAGGTGCCCCTGCCTCCGTATATAAAGGAGGAGAGGAGGGGAGGCTGGCCGGCCAAAGAGGGAGGCGCAGGAGAGTCCTACTCCCTCTGGGAGTAGGATTCCTCCCCCCAACCCTAGTCCAACTAGGATTCCTCGGAGGGGAAGGGAGAGAGGGGGGCCGGCCACCTTCTCCTAGTCCTAATAGGACTAGGGGAGGGGAAAGAGGCGCAGCCACCTTGGGCTGCCCCTTTCTCCTTTCCACTAAGGCCCATGATGGCCCATATGGCTCCCGGGGGGTTCCGGTAACCCGGTAAAATCCCGATTTCACCCGGAACACTTCCGATGTCCAAACATAGGCTTCCAATATATCAATCTTTACGTCTCGACCATTTCGAGACTCCTCGTCATGTCCGTGATCACATCCGGGACTCCGAACAACCTTCGGTACATCAAAATGCATAAACTCATAATATAACTGTCATCGTAACCTTAAGCGTGCGGACCCTACGGGTTCGAGAACAATGTAGACATGACCGAGACATGTCTCTGGTCAATAACCAATAGCGGGACCTGGATGCCCATATTGGCTCCTACATATTCTACGAAGATCTTTATCGGTCAGACCGCATAACAACATACGTTGTTCCCTTTGTCATCGGTATGTTACTTGCCCGAGATTCGATCGTCGGTATCCAATACCTAGTTCAATCTCGTTACCGGTAAGTCTCTTTACTCGTTCCGTAATACATCATCTCACAACTAACATATTAGTTGTAATGCTTGCAAGGCTTATGTGATGTGTATTACCGAGAGGGCCCAGAGATACCTCTCCGACAATCGGAGTGACAAATCCTAATCTCGAAATACGCCAACCCAACATCGACCATTGGAGACACCTGTAGTACTCCTTTATAATCACCCATTTACGTTGTGACGTTTGGTAGTACCCAAAGTGTTCCTCCGGTAAACGGGAGTTGCATAATCTCATAGTCATAGGAACATGTATAAGTCATGAAGAAAGCAATAGCAACATACTAAACGATCGGGTGCTAAGCTAATGGAATGGGTCATGTCAATCAGATCATTCTGCTAATGATGTGACCTCGTTAATCAAATAACAACTCATTGTTCATGGTTAGGAAACATAACCATCTTTGATTAACGAGCTAGTCAAGTAGAGGCATACTAGTGACACTTTGTTTGTCTATGTATTCACACACATGTATTATGTTTCCGGTAAATACAATTCTAGCATGAATAATAAACATTTATCATGATTATAAGGAAATAAATAATAACTTTATTATTGCCTCTAGGGCATATTTCCTTCAGTCTCGCACTTGCACTAGAGTCAATAATCTAGATTACACTGTAATGATTCTAACACCCATGGAGCCTTGGTGCTGATCATGTTTTGCTCGTGGAAGAGGCTTAGTCAATGGGTCTGCAACATTCAGATCCGTATGTATCTTGCAAATCTCTATGTCTCCCACCTGGACTAGATCCCGGATGGAGTTGAAGCGTCTCTTGATGTGTTTGGTCCTTTTGTGAAATCTGGATTCCTTTGCCAAGGCAATTGCACCAGTATTGTCACAAAAGATTTTCATTGGACCCGATGCACTAGGTATGACACCTAGATCGGATATGAACTCCTTCATCCAGACTCCATCATTTGCTGCTTCCGAAGCAGCTATGTATTCTGCTTCACATGTAGATCCCGCTACAACGCTTTGTTTAGAACTGCACCAACTGACAGCTCCACCGTTTAATGTAAACACGTATCCGGTTTGCGATTTAGAGTCGTCTGGATCAGTGTCAAAGCTTGCATCAACGTAACCTTTTAAGGTGAGCTCTTTGTCACCTCCATATACGGGAAACATATCCTTAGTCCTTTTCAGGTATTTCAGGATGTTCTTGACCGCTGTCCAGTGATACACTCCTGGATTACTTTGGTACCTCCCTACTAAACTTATAGCAAGGCACACATCAGGTCTGGTACACAGCATTGCATACATGATAGAGCCTATGGCTGATGCATAGGGAACATCTTTCATATTCTCTCTATCTTCTGCAGTGGTCGGGCATTGAGTCTTACTCAATTTCACACCTTGTAATACAGGCAAGAATCCTTTCTTTGCTTGATCCATTTTGAATTTCTTCAAAATCTTGTCAAGGTATGTGCTTTGTTAAAGTCCAATTAAGCGTCTTGATCTATCTCTATAGATCTTAATGCCTAATATGTAAGCAGCTTCACCGAGGTCTTTCATTGAAAAACTTTTATTCAAGTATCCCTTTATGCTATCCAGAAATTCTATATCATTTCCAATCAGTAATATGTCATCCACATATAATATCAGAAATGCTACAGAGCTCGCACTCACTTTCTTGTAAATACAGGCTTCTCCGAAAGTCTGTATAAAACCAAATGCTTTGATCACACTATCAAAATGTTTATTCCAACTCCGAGAGGCTTGCACCAGTCCATAAATGGATCGCTGGAGCTTGCACACTTTGTTAGCTTCCTTTGGATCGAAAAAACCTTCTGGTTGCATCATATACAACTCTTCTTCCAGAAATCCATTCAGGTATGCAGTTTTGACATCCATCTGCCAAATTTCATAATCATAAAATGCGGCAATTGCTAACATGATTCGGACAGACTTAAGCATCGCTACGGGTGAGAAGGTCTCATCATAGTCAATCCCTTGAACTTGCCGAAAACCTTTTGCGACAAGTCGAGCTTTGTAGACAGTAACATTACCATCAGCGTCAGTCTTCTTCTTGAAGATCCATTTATTCTCAATTGCTTGCCGATCATCGGGCAAGTCAACCAAAGTCCATACTTTGTTCTCATACATGGATCCCATCTCAGATTTCATGGCTTCAAGCCACTTTGCGGAATCTGGGCTCACCATCGCTTCTTCATAGTTCGTAGGTTCATCATGATCTAGTAGCATGACCTCCAGAACAGGATTACCGTACCACTCTGGTGCGGTTCTTACTCTGGTTGATCTACGAGGTTCAGTAGTATCTTGATCTGAAGTTTCATGATCATTATCATTGGCTTCCTCACTAACTGGTGTAGGTGTCACTGAAACAGTTTTCTGTGATGAACTACTTTCCAGTAAGGGAGCAGGTACAGTTACCTCGTCAAGTTCTACTTTCCTCCCACTCACTTCTTTCGAGAGAAACTCCTTCTCTAGAAATGATCCATTCTTAGCAACGAATGTCTTGACTTCGGATCTGTGATAGAAGGTGTACCCAACAGTTTCCTTTGGGTATCCTATGAAGACACATTTCTCCAATTTGGGTTCGAGCTTATCAGGTTGAAGCTTTTTCACATAAGCATCGCAGCCCCAAACTTTAAGAAACGACAACTTTGGTTTCTTGCCAAACCACAGTTCATAAGGCGTCGTCTCAACGGATTTTGATGGTGCCCTATTTAACGTGAATGCGGCCGTCTCTAAAGCATATCCCCAAAATGATAGCGGTAAATCAGTAAGAGACATCATAGATCGCACCATATCTAGTAAAGTACGATTACGACGTTCGGACACACCATTACGCTGTGGTGTTCCGGGTGGCGTGAGTTGCGAAACTATTCCACAGTTTTTCAAATGTACACCAAACTCGTAACTCAAATATTCTCCTCCACGATCAGATCGTAGAAACTTTATTTTCTTGTTACGATGATTTTCAACTTCACTCTGAAATTCTTTGAACTTTTCAAATGTTTCAGACTTATGTTTCATTAAGTAGATATACCCATATCTTCTTAAATCATCTGTGAAGGTGAGAAAATAACGATATCCGCCACGAGCCTCAATATTCATCGGGCCACATACATCGGTATGTATGATTTCCAACAAATCTGTTGCTCTCTCCATAGTACCGGAGAACGGTGTTTTAGTCATCTTGCCCATGAGGCACGGTTCGCAAGTACCAAGTGATTCATAATCAAGTGGTTCCAAAAGTCCATCAGCATGGAGTTTCTTCATGCGCTTTATACCGATATGACCTAAACGACAGTGCCACAAATAAGTTGCACCTTCGTTATCAACTCTGCATCTTTTGGCTTCAACATTATGAATATGTGTATTACTACTATCGAGATTCAATAAGAATAGACCACTCTTCAAGGGTGCATGACCATAAAAGATATTACTCATATAAATAGAACAACCATTATTCTCTGATTTAAATGAATAACCGTCTCGCATTAAACAAGATCCAGATATAATGTTCATGCTCAACGCTGGCACCAAATAACAATTACTTAGGTCTAATATTAATCCCGAAGGTAGATGTAGAGGTAGCGTGCCGACTGCGATCACATCGACTTTGGAACCGTTTCCCACGCGCATCGTCACCTCGTCCTTTGCCAGTGCCCGCTTATTCCGTAGTCCCTGTTTCGAGTTGCAAATATTAGCAACAGAACCAGTATCAAATACCCAGGTGCTACTGCGAGCTCTAGTAAGGTACACATCAATAACATGTATATCACATATACCTTTGTTCACCTTGCCATCCTTCTTATCCGCCAAATACTTGGGGCAGTTCCGCTTCCAGTGACCAGTCTGCTTGCAGTAGAAGCACTCAGTTTCAGGCTTAGGTCCACACTTGGGTTTCTTCTCTTGAGCAGCAACTTGCTTGCCGTTCTTCTTGAAGTTCCCCTTTTTCTTCCCTTTGCCCTTTTTCTTGAAACTAGTGGTCTTGTTAACCATCAACACTTGATGCTCCTTCTTGATTTCTACCTCCGCAGCTTTCAGCATTGCGAAGAGCTCGGGAATAGTCTTGTTCATCCCTTGCATATTATAGTTCATCACGAAGCTCTTGTAGCTTGGTGGCAGTGATTGGAGAATTCTGTCAATAACGCAATCATCCGGAAGATTAACTCCCAATTGAATCAAGTGATTATTATACCCAGACATTTTGAGTATATGCTCACTGACAGAACTGTTCTCCTCCATCTTGCAGCTATAGAACTTATTGGAGACTTCATATCTCTCAATTCGGGCATTTGCTTGAAATATTAACTTCAACTCCTGGAACATCTCATATGCTCCATGACGTTCAAAACGTCGTTGAAGTCCCGATTCTAAGCCGTAAAGCATGGCACACTGAACTATCGAGTAGTCATCAGCTTTGCTCTGCCAGACGTTCATAACATCTGGTGTTGCTCCAGCAGCAGGCCTGGCACCCAGCGGTGCTTCTAGGACGTAATTTTTCTGTGCAGCAATGAGGATAATCCTCAAGTTACGGACCCAGTCCGTGTAATTGCTACCATCATCTTTCAACTTTGCTTTCTCAAGGAACGCATAAAAATTCAACGGAACAACAGCACGAGCCATCTATCTACAATCAACATAAACAAGCAAGATACTATCAGGTACTAAGTTCATGATAAATTTAAGTTCAATTAATCATATTATTTAAGAACTCCCACTTAGATAGACATCCCTCTAATCCTCTAAGTGATTACGTGATCCAAATCAACTAAACCATGACCGATCATCACGTGAGATGGAGTAGTTTTCAATGGTGAACATCGTTATGTTGATCATATCTACTATATGATTCACGCTCGACCTTTCGGTCTCCGTGTTCCGAGGCCATATCTGCATATGCTAGGCTCGTCAAGTTTAACCTGAGTATTCTGCGTGTGCAAAACTGGCTTGCACCCGTTGTAGATGGACGTAGAGCTTATCACACCCGATCATCACGTGGTGTCTGGGCACGACGAACTTTGGCAACGGTGCATACTCAAGGAGAACACTTCTTGATAATTTAGTGAGAGATCATCTTATAATGCTACCGTCAATCAAAGCAAGATAAGATGCATAAAAAGATAAACATCACATGCAATCAATATAAGTGATATGATATGGTCATCATCATCTTGTGCTTGTGATCTCCATCTCCGAAGCACCGTCATGATCACCATCGTCACCGGCGCGACACCTTGATCTCCATCGTAGCATCGTTGTCGTCTCGCCAATCTTATGCTTCCACGACTATCACTACCGTTTAGTAATAAAGTAAAGCATTACATCGCGATTGCATTGCATACAATAAAGCGACAACCATATGGCTCCTGCCAGTTGCCGATAACTCGGTTACAAAACATGATCATCTCATACAATAAAATTCAGCATCATGCTTTGACCATATCACATCACAACATGCCCTGCAAAAACAAGTTAGACGTCCTCTACTTTGTTGTTGCTTGTTTTATGTGGCTGCTACGGGCTTAAGTAAGAACCAATCTCACCTACGCATCAAAACCACAACGATAGTTTGTCAAATAGACTCCGTTTTAACCTTCGCAAGGACCGGGCGTAGCCATACTTGGTTCAACTAAAGTTGGAGAGACAGTCGCCCGCAAGCCATCTCTGTGCAAAGCACGTCGAGGGAACCGGTCTCGCGTAAGCGTACGCGTAAGGTTGGTCTGGGTCGTCTCGTCCAACGATACCGCCGAACCAAAATATGACATGCTGGTAGGCAGTATGACTTGTATCGTCCACAACTCACTTGTGTTCTACTCGTGCATATAACATCAACATCAATAACCTAGGCTCGGATGCCACTGTTGGGTTTCGTAGTAATTTCAAAAAAATTCCTACGCACACGCAAGATCATGTGATGCATAGCAACGAGGGGAGAGTATTGTCTACGTACCCAACGCAGACCGACTGCGGAAGCGATGACACGACGTAGAGGAAGTAGTCGTACGTCTTCTCGATCCAACCGATCAAGCACCGAAACTACGGCACCTCCGAGTTCGAGCACACGTTCAGCTCGATGACGATCCCCGGACTCCGATCCAGCAAAGTGTCGGGGAAGAGTTTCGTCAGCACGACGGCGTGGTGACGATCTTGATGAACTACAGCAGCAGGGCTTCGCCTAAACTCCGCTACAGTATTATCAAGGAATATGGTGGCAGGGGGCACCGCACACGGCTAAGGAATAGATCACGTGGATCAACTTGTGTCAACTTGTGTGTTTAGAGGTGCCCCTGCCTCCGTATATAAAGGAGGAGAGGAGGGGAGGCTGGCCGGCCAAGGGGGGAGGCGCAGGAGAGTCCTACTCCCTCTGGGAGTAGGATTCCCCCTCCAATCCTAGTCCAACTAGGATTCCTCGGAGGGGAAAAGAGGAGGAGGGGGCCGGCCACCTCTCCTAGTCCTAATAGGACTAGGGGAAGGGGGGGCGCGCAGCCCATCTAGGGCAGCCCCTTCTCTTTTCCACTAAGGCCCACTATGGCCCAAATAGCTCCCGGGGGGTTCCGGTAACCCTCCCGGTATTCCGGTAAAATCCCGATTTCACCCGGAACACTTCCGATATCCAAATATAGGCTTCCAATATATCAATATTTACGTCTCGACCATTTCGAGACTCCTCGTCATGTCCGTGATCACATCCGGGACTCCGAACAACCTTCGGTACATCAAAATGCATAAACTCATAATATAACTGTCATCGTAACCTTAAGCGTGCGGACCCTACGAGTTCGAGAACAATGTAGACATGACCGAGACACGTCTCTGGTCAATAACCAATAGCGGGACCTGGATGCCCATATTGGCTCCTACATATTCTACGAAGATCTTTATCGGTCAGACCGCATAACAACATACGTTGTTCCCTTTGTCATCGGTATGTTACTTGCCCGAGATTCGATCGTCGGTATCCAATACCTAGTTCAATCTCGTTACCGGCAAGTCTCTTTACTCGTTCCGTAATACATCATCTCACAACTAACATATTAGTTGTAATGCTTGCAAGGCTTATGTTATGTGTATTACCGAGAGGGCCCAGAGATACCTCTCCGACAATCGGAGTGACAAATCCTAATCTCGAAATACGCCAACCCAACATCGACCATTGGAGACACCTGTAGTACTCCTTTATAATCACCCATTTACGTTGTGACGTTTGGTAGTACCCAAAGTGTTCCTCCGGTAAACGGGAGTTGCATAATCTCATAGTCATAGGAACATGTATAAGTCATGAAGAAAGCAATAGCAACATACTAAACGATCGGGTGCTAAGCTAATGGAATGGGTCATGTCAATCAGATCATTCTGCTAATGATGTGACCTCGTTAATCAAATAACAACTCATTGTTCATGGTTAGGAAACATAACCATCTTTGATTAACGAGCTAGTCAAGTAGAGGCATACTAGTGACACTTTGTTTGTCTATGTATTCACACACATGTATTATGTTTCCGGTAAATACAATTCTAGCATGAATAATAAACATTTATCATGATTATAAGGAAATAAATAATAACTTTATTATTGCCTCTAGGGCATATTTCCTTCAATAGCACACCTGAAAAAAGCGGTAAGTTCATGTACCCTTTTCTGTCACAACATCTCTCTCTCTCTCTCTCTCTCTCTCTCTCTCTCTCTCTCTCTTCTCGTTAATTTTGGGATTACATCTCTTTGTTTGTGTGCAGGTCCAAAATAACGTGACTGGTTACCTACAAGAAGCGAAATGGTCACACAGGAACCACAAGCCAAGCTTTGTAGATCAGGTCAAGTTGACTAGTCTGAACATTGGTGTGCCAACGATATGTGTGAGTATGATGGCTGGAATGAGTGATGCAATGATGAAGACAGCGCTCAAATGGGCTGCTAGTGTCCCGGATGTCGTCATATCAGTTGGGAAGATTTCCCGTTTCATGAATGATATCGGTGCATTTGAGGTATATATATATAATATTTCAAAATTATTTTTTTGCATGCATGTTACTTGCTCCTTTCACACATGTAAGAAGCTCAATTTCAAGCATACTGAGATATAATTTTGACCAACAATTTGAGTGCTAAAATGTGATTTATTTGACAAAAAATATCATAGTATGGATTATACTTAGAATTATTTTTTAGCAATGTCATTTTTATGATGCTACCTTAACTTCATTGGTCTATTTTTTTATAAATTTGTACACATCGAAATGTGTTGGCACCTATGGAAAAGGGGGCAGGGCTCAGTTACCAAGTTTGTACTATCATTGTGAGTGCATGCAAGATTATTAAATTGATACATACTTACATAAAGATGATTATTGATGTCATCATACAGTGTCGAAAATGCAAGGGGGACATGGCAAGCACTGTAGAGTGTTACATCAATGAGTACAACGTGACAAGTGAAGTGGCCATTACCAAAACTGTTGCCCTGATAGAACATGAATGGAAGACCCTGAACCAAGCTCGCTTTCAAAATCATCTCCCTGCATTGCAGCAGTTCATTAGCTTAGCGATTAGCACAACATTTTTTTATGGTAACAGAAATGATATATACACTGGGTGAAACCTAACATATTTTTACTAATATATCTAACAAAACCAGGTTTTTTAAAAAGTTTTTGAACAAGTATCAGTCAAGTTTGGATCCATAGCAATACACAGGACACTTTGCTGTGCGCAATATAGGCATCATGTATGCAAAGATAAATTACTTAATTAGCTGATAGGGAATACTAGTAATTAAAACCTGGGATCTGTTGGAGGATGCGGTCTGGATTGGATGTACGTCTACGCTTGGCGACGACGGATGACATCTCCAGTGGAGATTGGGGAGCGAAGGTCGCCGATAAAACGGCGACTCGCGATTAGGATCGCGATCCTCTTGAAGAAGCGAACTCGCGATTAGATCTGACCATCTCGGAAGGGAATAATTAGGCATCCAAACAGGCATGCGGTCAAAGCTACAGCTACGAGCTACACATCGGATGAGGAGTCGAGGAACGAGCCGCTGTGTGCCTTAGGCTAGACACAGCCTGCGTCTCCATGTTCAGCCCATGTCCTAGTGCGTAGTGAGCTTAGCCTAGCTGGCTAATGTATACGTACCCTGGGTGGGGGCCCCTGCATCCTGGGGGCCCGGGGCGGCTGCCCCCTCTGCCCCCCCTCAGGGCCGGCCCTGCATAGAATGTAGAAGGGAATGGCTAGTGGTAAGTCGACTAAATTTTCAGTTATGTTCTTTTGATTTCGTTTCAGCCATGGGATGGAAAACAGGCGGTGCAGATTACTTCTTTATCCTCCAGACAACTTTCTTCTTCTCCATCCAACCGCCAGATGGACCACCGGCCGAACCGTCGACCACCACCACCCGCGGCCAGCGGCGCTCCTGCTCAGCCTCACCGCCCCGCCCACCCCTCATCCTCCTCCCACCGACATGCTGCTGCCCCTGGCCATCCCTCCAGCCCCGGCAATGACCAGTTTTTTCTCCGGCGAACTTGCACCACCGCCGTGCTGCCACCCCTACCTCCCCCCTTCATCAACGATAGATGATGGGGTAGCCTCCTAGGGAGCTCCTTCCTTCACTCCGGCGAGTCAGCAGCTGCTTCTTCCTTCCCTCTGGCACCTGCTTCCTTCTAGCGAAAATCGAACAAACCAAATTGGATTTTCAGGCGACTGATGTTTAGCTATTATGAATGTGAAAAGACAAATAAAGAGTGGCTTGACAAGCAAGAATAACCATTCAAACAAGTACACATCCGATCGATCTCACATATTACAATATCTATAGGAGTAGCGTTGCATCCATCTGTATTAACTAACCTGCATCTACCCGTTATAATGACCTGACAAACCAGCAAAGGTATAGCTAAGACAGTCTGGCCATTCTGCACCATGTTGAGAATGATGTATAGGCCAATTTATAGCCCACACTTTAGAGCCTTACTTAATTCTTCGGTGATGATAGTAAATTATGCCTGATAGCAAACCTAGGAATTTATATAATTTAGAGCGAAGAAAGAGGTCTAGTACTGTACACTATTTTTGTCATCAGCAATCTAGCCGCCAATAATTTAAATTTTGTCATACTATCTCTAAATTTTGTCATCAACAATCTAGCCGCCACCAATTTAGTTCTGTACACCAATAAATCTCGACTTGTATATAGTTGCATACACTAGGAAGTTCATGAGTCAGCAGGTCCAGAGTTTTAACAGAACTTGTAGGTGGTCACATAAATATACCGGGTCTCACTCCAAGCTGCACTTGCGAACATCTTGTAGCCTGCCATGGAGGGCTGGTTAAGTTTGTGTTTCATAGCTCTATGCACGCTTGTGGCCCTCTGGTTTCGCAAGCTCTCTGGGGGCAAGAGAAAGCCACAGCTGCCTCCTGGGCCATGGACTCTTCCCTTCATCGGAAGCCTCCACCACGTCGCCAGCGTGCTCCCACACCGCAGGATGATGGAGATGTCTCGCCGGCATGGCCGCTGATGCACCTTATGCTCGGCGAGGTCCCAACGGTGATCGTCTCCAGCGCCGAGGCGGCGGCGCTGGTGATGAAGACCAACGACCTTGCCTTTGCTGGCCGGCCTCGCAGCGCGACGCTGGACATCTTCGGCTGCGGCGGGAGGGGCATCGTCTTCGCCCCCTACGGTGACCCATGGCGCCAGATGCGCAAGGTCTGCACCATGGAGCTCCTCAGCTCCAAGCAGGTGAGGCGTATGGACGGTATCAGGCCAGACCAGGTGGGCAGCCTTCTCCATTATGTCGCAGACGCGGCATCCATGGGTGCCGTCGTCAGCGTCAGCGAGAAGGTGATGGCACTCAGCAACGACGTGGTGTCGCGGGCGGTGTTTGGCGGCAAGTTCCCACAGCAGGAGGAGTACCTCCGGGAGCTGGATGAGGCGTTCGTGCTGCTAGGTGGTTTCTGCCTCGTCGACCTCTTCCCGTCATCGCGGCTGGTGCGGTGGCTGTGCAAGGGAGAGCGCCACATGAGGAGGAGCTATGGCCACATCCAACGTATCAACGCCAACGTCATCGAGGGGCATAAGGCGGCGCGAGCTGCCACACAGGACGGTGCCTCCAGCACCGACGATGATGACTTGCTGGACGTGCTACTCAGGCTCCAGGAGAAGGACGCGTTCACATTGCCTATGACCACGGAGAGTATAGGTGCCGTCTTATTTGTGAGTAATTTTCTTTATGCTTCTTATTAATCTACCGATGTGATATCATATCTGCAAAGTTTTAATGCAAAAAAAGCTAGCTTCATCATTTCATAAATCTGTTAGTCTCAACTTGTTTCATAGATTTATAAACGTAAATTGTTGTGTCTGAAATTGATTATTTGTTGCGTACTACTACATATGCAGAAACAATATATAAACATGCATACCACAACAATATTTTTCAGGACATATTTGCAGGTGCCACACAGACCACGGGAGTTGCCTTGGAGTGGGCAATGTCTGAGCTCGTCCGTCATCCCGAAGCCATGGCCAAAGCACAGATTGAGATCCGAGAGGTGCTAGGTCAAGGTCGAGCTGTGATTACTAATAGTGACCTCGCTGGACTCCATTACATGTGGATGATCATTAAGGAGGTTCTTAGACTGCATCCACCAGGTCCTTTGATCCCCCTTGGGGCCAGGGAAGACCGTAAAGTTATGGCTTTTGACATGCTTGAAGGCACCAATGTATACATTAATGCGTTTGCAGTTTCGAGGGATCCAAATTGTTGGGAAAGTCCTGAAGAGTTTAAGCCTGAAAGGTTTGAGAACAATAACATGGATTACAATGGGACATACTTTGAATTCACCCCCTTCGGTGTTGGTCGGAGGCAGTGCCCTGGTATACTATTCGGCACGTCAACTATGGAGATCGCCTTGGCAAATCTTCTCTACCACTTCGACTGGGTGCTTCCTGGCAAGGCAAACCCGGAATTTTTGGACATGACCGAGAAATATGGGATCATCGTACGAAGAAAATATGACCTACAATTGATACCTATTTCCCGTGGAGGTTTCCATGCCACATAGACATAGATGGACGTGCATTGCCATGTAGATATGTCTGTACTTTTGTTGATGTATACCAATATGTATCATTGCACCAATAAGAATAAAAGAACCTCATTGAACTTGCAATATATTATGGTGGATGACACAAACTATTGATTGTACCAAAACACGAAGTTTGCACTTTTTAAATTGCCCCTGGTGACGATGGGTTAGTTACTGTATTGATGCATGTTGTATGGACCAAATTTCAAACTAGTTTCATGGTCTGATATCCTCCGTGTAAAATGCAAGGACTGACCTATAATTTCTTCTTATTTGTTTCTTTTGGGTCCTTTTGGAAGATGTACTGCTAGGTTTATCAAATTAGATCCGGTTCCTTTGGACCGACTTTGCTAACAGTAATGGCCTCGCCCAAGCATTCATGGGTGCGTCAAACGTGCAAGCAGCACTAGGTTACTGACTTGGCAAGCTGTAGGCCAAATGTAGCTTGATGTTTTTCTACTCTTTGAGCTTTTGCACTGTTCACATCTGGTTTAGTCTATTGACCAACATTTTCTCATAAAATAAACTGTTTTTTTTATTATGAATCAAAAGGAAATGTGCGCCCTACTCATAAGATTTCACAGAAAAACAATTATCTCAGTCACTCATTTTCTGAAAGGACTACGGTAATTGCATAGACCCAGCACTTCTTTTCTCTCTCTCTCTCTCTCTCTCATGTCTTGTTTAATTGCCCACCAAGCTGATAGTGCTGCTTAATACATCATGGGCAGACCAGTAACAGACACTATGCTACCACTTATCATATTTTAATTCTATCTTTCTTTGTTTAGATCTATGGAAGAATGTGATTGCTAGGTTCGGTTGGTGGACATGGAACAAGATATCTATGGCCCTAACTCAAAGAAGGCGCATTCAAAGATTTATGCTCTTCTTGTGTCAAAGCGCACCTATATTTCTCAACAAATTTATTATATCTTTTAGTTGCCACCGCAAATGACTATATGAATGGTGACTGCGGTGTCAATCTTAATACTATACTATTGAGTGGTGACTGCCTTGTGATGTTTTCATCCGTATATCTAAATAAAACATTATAGTTGAATGTGACTCCGCCGGCTGCTAACAAAGCAACAAACATGAATGCATTAGCGCAATTATGGAGCAGATTGTCTTGAACTCGCATGCATCCCACCAGCATTCGTCCGGCTGCTAACATGCGCCATGCATGCATCTAATGCGTGTCACACCCACGAAGTACGTGCAAGATATACCTGATTACTATATGCATTGTCACGCCCATGATTGATCTGTGCCTTGCTGTAATCTAGCCATGCAATGTTTTGGTTGGAGCGGCTGCTGTGAAACATCTATGCAATCTAGGCAGCATTGTCTTTGGCCTAGTATCAATCATACGTAGATAACACTAAAACTTGTTACAAGAAAGCACTGTCGTACTTGAACTATGATGTAAAACCTACATATTCCATTAAGCTAATAAATCAGGCAAAACATCGATTACTAACTGAACTACAAGACCTGAAAATAGCAAAAGAAAGGTACCTTTTAGTTATGAATGCTAGCTACCACGAATTTGTTGTTTTAATTGATTTTTAATTTTGTCACATACTCTATCAGGTTTACAAGAATATATATGATGTTTTTGATATTGAGCCGACGTTAGAAGTCAGTTTGACGCCTAGTTTTGCCTCCAACGTACATGCATAATGTTTGGTCATAGATATTTTTATTTAGGGCTAGTTTGGTTACTACCCTGGACACCATGCCTGAAGAATATTGCTGCATGTACTCTGCCTGGGAATTTGCTCTTTCGTGCCTGGTCAGGCAAGCAAGGCAGAGATGTGTTTGGTTCCTACCTGGACTGATGTACTCGTACTAAGGAATAAATATCCGCACAAAAACTAAAGAGAGTCCTACTGGTTGGCACAAGTCCCTATACTAGTATTAGAGGCCAGGCAGCTATTAGCCGGTGCGCAGGACCAGGAATTCAGAAGCCTGGTAGACTAATAGCTGGTCATGTTTGGTTATCCAGGCCCGGGCACTACGATCTTTTCCAGGAACTAAACAAACACCGCCCAGGAAGATCACATGCGTGCTCCAGGCCAGGCTTGAAACAACGAGGATGCAAACAAAACTGATCCTTAGAGCTTTCTAGGGCCACAACACAGAGTCTTTTCCTATTCTTTTTCCTCACATCCTCACCATGGGTTCGAGTGTAGGCTGCATGGTAGTTGTCCTTTATTTCTCTTCTTTTTCCCCGCTTAGACCCGTGGCCATCTGAATAGGAGTTAGCTCACCCTCGCGAGGCCAAATTTAGATTCATGGCGCAATGTGATTGCTAGCTTCGTTTGGCACAGATGGAGGATTATCCTGTCAACTTAAAGGAGGCCCTTACAAATACTTTATGTTCCTCTTGTGTCTGAATGCAACTACATTTCCAAGGTAGCAACACATTAAATTACTCACATACAATTAATTAGCATGGTACAAAGTGTGCGGGCACGCAGGGAGGTGAGACGTGTCTATCTAATCTAATGGTAATTTGTTGATGTCCGACTGTCCTGTGACGTTTTCGTCCACATATATTACCCTCTAACAATACATTGTAGTTGAAGGTGACTCCTGTCGCCTGCTAAAAATAGAGTATGAATGCATGCATGGATCTTGAACTAGTGGGGCAGAACATAAAGACGTCATGGCATGTATACTAAAAATGATTCAACCGGCTGCTAACATTCCCAGTGAAGAGCAGATCTTAAAGTCGATCTAGTGGACGTCGCACCGAATTCCCAGTACGCACAAGATCATATACCGGATTCCTCCGGCTGCTACTTGACGGTGAGAAACATGGACGCATGCATGTGTTGAGTGGTCACAGCTACATAAAGATAGGCCTGATTGTCACACTCACGATGGTATGTGCCTTATACTGTTCCAGCTGGTGCGGCTGCTATGAAAAGTGGATGCAATCTACACGATGTTATCTTTGACAAAGTATCAATCATATATATAAAGATAACAATAAAACATGTGGCAAGAGAAGCAGTGCACAAATTACACCGCGTACATGTCCTTTTCTTTGTAGCCAGTTTGCGATCTCATAAGCACCACACGTCCAAACGAAAAGAAACCCACCTACTCGGCCTATGCTGAGAAACTGGCACATTGCATTAGGCTGATAAACCAGACAAAAGAACGGTTACCAAACGAATTACAAGACCCAGAAAATTCTCTAGTAAACGATAGATGAAGTAATTTCCACAACCACAACCACGGCAGACATGCAAAATAGGAACCAGTACCATATTACCTGCACAACGGCTTCATCTTAGAGAAAACTAAAACTTTTGAATTCCTGCACCAATAGTTTTTTAGGAGACAAAATCTGCTAAATCGAGGGTGAAGAAAAGCCCCGTCATGGTTACGCCATGTCAAAGTTTCCCTCTTTCCATCCTTTTCTCTGCACCCAAACCGGTCGAATGGCTGAGCCAGACCAGCCTAAGTGTCAACGACCCGTCCCATGCACCCGCTCGCAAATGGCTTAAGCTGCACCAGGTCGCACCTTCACCTGACTCGTGCACCACCAATATTTGCCCTCATATGCATACACTTAGGGGCAAGTATTTGAAGGAGGCGGCGACACCTATGGAGAAAATGAACACACATAAAGAATCTCCAATACGTGATTTAAAATATAGTAGAGGCGCAAAGAAAATGCTCTTTACGACATTTTGACATAAAAACGGTACTCCAACAGCTTCCCAATCTCTATATTTTTGTGGTCCTAACTAGAGGCAGCCCTAAAATACACCCTCTTGTGTTGCAACTATACAACACCATGCGCAGCCGCGAAACAAAAACGCAGCCGCGTGCAGTCAAACCACCATCCGGAACATTCCCTTAGGTGAACATGCAGAAAAGCCTCCCCTCCCACTCAGCTGCTGCTACCAAATCCGTTCGAATCCGGCCGCTTCCGGCCAAAGACGCCGCCACTGTACCGCTGAAAAGTCAGATCCACCGCGCCCTCCGTCGCTCGCACTGCCGCACCACCGCAACTACTGAATGGCAACGAGCCGTCACACTGACAAATACATATCACTGGTCCTACCGCCTCACCTCATGGCTGCCGGATCAACCGGCCCAGGCGGTAAATCCTCAACTATGCCTTAGTCTCGAGGGAATCGGCCGCCACCGCTGCCGAGCCAACGATGCTATAAGATCCATGAGAGACTGCTATAAGATCCATGAAACTTCAATTATACGAAACATCGCTGCAATTTGCGGGCCGTTGTATTTGACCAAGGATAAATGTTCCCGAAGGTATCTCATGTGTGGGCTTGTCTTTTCATTTAGCAAAAAATGTTTTATCTTTATCTTCAGCAAATAAAAACTCTTGAATTCCCTCCCCATCTGGAATAGGGCACAAAGTTTATTCAACACACCATGAACGAAAATCCCTAGCATTGTTTACTAGACCACATGATCCTGAAAACTAGATCAACATAGAAGGACAACTTAAGGAGAAGGAGAACTAGTATTTCGCAAGGCGCTGGTGTTGTTGACATAGTCAAGAAAAAAAAGACCTCAAATAAAAGCTATAATATTTGCATCTCCCAACCTCACGACTTAGTAGAGGCGATGGATCACAGGTAAAAATAGTTAAGATCTTGGACCGGGCAGCTATGGTTAGGTAGGGGGAGTTGCCGTCAAGCTATGATACTTTAATAACATGGCATAACGATGGTAATGAATGCATGCCCTAAATTATTAGTGTTAGCTATCTAGAGTTTTTTTGTACTCCCTGGGTCTCTGATGGTGGAGCAGGCACATGTGACTACCTATCTTTCCTCTGCAGGAAGCGGCAGCAAGCACAACACACAGTTCAATCATGTAGTAGAATAGCAGTATTTTCATTGTACTCATTCTCCAGTTTATAAGGCCCACATGTACTGAATAATCATCAATTCGACCAACATAATGCTAGTATTATATCACAATAAAAATATTCCATATAAAACTTCTAAAGATATACCATTTGTGATATACATTTGGTGTTACTTTGATTAAACGATTAATTTAGGGATACACTTGGGCCTTATAAATCAGAAGAGGGACTATCTAGTATAATTCGCCCGACTGCTAATACGCATCATGCATTCATCTTAAACTTGATGTAGTATAATCGAAAAATGATGTACAATGGATTATTGGCTCTATGCATAAGAGACCTGCATGCATGATGAGTGATCACAACAATTGGCATCAGTGTTTTGCTGACTATACATTGTCACGCCAATTGCATGCATTCAGCTAACTCTGTAATGCTCCTGGTGCGTCTGCTATGAGATGCAATCTAGGGGCTGCCATGGTCTTTGACCAACGATCCATCCTATGAAGATAAATATAATACATGCGACAAGAAATACATTCCTGAAAGTAAACTTTGATTTAACTTTGGCAGGTCCATTATTTTTCTTTGTACATTCTACACAAATTAACATAGTTTTGAATTGTTATTTTTACATGCTCTATCAAGTTTAAATTAGTGTGATATTTTGGATTACAACACAAGTTGAATGTAAATTTGGCAACCAGTTTTTTTCTATTAAGTATATGTACAACAAACAACCGCACCCAGAAAGGGCTAGAATATTCTGATCTGAGGTATATCCAAACTGCCAAAAAATAAGATAAATATTCAATTTTCAAAATAAATGAATACAAAAGATTCATGTATAGAGAGGATGGTTACAAGTATGTGGATGTAAATTCTGAACATAAACATGACAATACTATATGACATGTAAAAAACAGACAAAATGACTAAGGAACAGTGCAAGCCACAAATATAGCAAGCTAAAATAGATTTCTTCACGTTGGAAATAGATGATTTTATGTCCATCAATCGGGCGGGTCTAAAGGCACTACCGGATAATCAACCGGAAGGTAGGTAGATTAGTAGTGCATGCAGTCGCCTTTATAGTTCGGCCGGCCGGCTGCTAACGATGAGAAATATGCATGGACCTGCCATTGCGTGGACATTATTTAAAGGCCTCACGCACACATTCTCCTTCCTCCCCAAACAAAGCTATCTATATCCCAAGCTACTAAACCTATGAAACAAAGAAGCAACTGTTAATTTCTATGGCGTCCGGCAATGCTGCTACTCCTGCGTTCAGCTACGAGCCCTCACCATGGATTGACTTCTTTGCTGGATATGAGCCACCACCGTTACAGGTATATAATAAAAGCTAACTATTTATGGCACAAAATGTCACCATGCACAGAGGTATTTATTTGTAACTATTGTATGCGTTTTTGTACTAGTATCTACTACTCCGGCCTACGCTGGGCCAGCCCAAGAGGTGCCAAAATGTACACCATGCACCCACCACTTGCGGGCCCAAGTAGGAACACATTTCTAATTACCATCCGTGCTCCTCTAGAGATCCATGTCAACCGGTTGCTTATCGTGTGTACTTCACTAGTCGACACTTCTTATAGTATCTGAATATGTGTACAGACTTTATATTTCACATATCCAGCGGTACAAATTTGTCATATTTTGGATGTCTATTTTGTATATCATCAACACCACTCATAGTCATAAGTAAATCGTCTAGTGTAACTCCATGCTTGAGTGGAAGCAACTTGAAACCACATGCATGCTTTTGAAATTAAATATGCTGGCCACGACCGACACCCTTGGAAGATACATGTGGGTAGCCTTTGGTTGGCATATGTTGGAAAGTTGGACTCAGTGAAAGGATATATGGTTATTCTATACAGTCATGTACTTTTGGTCCATTTTCTTTCACTGGAGATACGAGTTGTTAGATTTTTTCAACTATTTTTGGTTTTGGCGACATTTTTTTACCTAGCTAACCCTTGTCCCTTTTGGTTAATTAAAAATGTTCAATGCTTGCATTGCAGAAATCAAAGCAGTGGATGACGCTTAGGGCAAAAAAACTGAAGGAAGACATATGTATGTTGTTTAAATCCAGCAATGACACAGTGGTAAAAATGTCCTTAGTGGATAAACTACAACATCTCGGAATCGATCACCTCTTTGAAGACCAGATTGACACCGCTATGTGGCAAATCCTGAAGAGTGAATTTAGTAACTACAACCTCTATGAAGTTGCCCTTCGGTTTCGCTTGCTGAGGGAACATGGATACTGTGTATCTCCAGGTATATATAATCCTAACAATTTTTTCTTGTTATGCATAGTTGGTTACGAAAAATTATGGAAGAAAAATCATGATATGCAAATTTTTAACTGGCTAAGAAATTGAGTTATCAAGATTAGATTGGTGACCTTATTTGCAAAATATTTCATAATGTGGACGGCATGTCTACAACAATAGAAGCTCCATTGACAATGTGGTCACGAGAACACCAACATTTATTTATTGATTACAGATGTTTTCAATCGATTCAAAAGTGAAGATGGAAGCTTCATTAATGATATAACAAATGAACCCAGGACACTATTATGTCTATACAATGCATCTCATCTTCTATTTCATGGTGAGCCAGCACTTGAAGAAGCCATAGCTTTTGCAAGGCATCATCTTGAGTCATGTAATGGTAGTTTAAAGACCCCACTTGCTCAACAAGTCCAACGTGCCCTTCAGATACCAATGCCAAGGACAAATAAGAGGGTGGAAATGCTACATTATATCCTAGAGTACGAACAAGAGGAGCATAACCCAATCCTACTGGAGCTTGCCAAATTGGATTTCAACCTTCAGCAAAATGTCCACTTGAAGGAGCTCAAAGCTATTATCAGGTATGTTATTTATCTTTCTTATATAAACAGAATATATAACCCAATAATGATTCACGGGTGGTTGCCCTCGCATACTACATCTTCAAACAAACAAAAAACCAAAAGTCTAGTTACCACTACATTTCTAGTGCTTAACGTCATCTAAATTAAGAGCTTACGTGCCTTTTTTTCATCAATATGAGAATGCATATTCATTAATGGTTCATGATGCTTTAGTGTTTCGTTGTTTTCTGTGCATTGTAGGATAATTACATAAATGGCGTAGTGATAGAGTAATGCACATGCTTTTAGTAATAATTGACCAATGTTCTTTTATCTCTTAATGGGGCTAGCGATGTTATATTCTATGTGGACTATATATGTACTAGTTCAGATAACATTGCTTAATTAATTCACAGGTGGTGGAAGCATTTTTTAGGATATATCGAGCTAAGCTTTATCCGCGATCGTGTGGTGGAGGGTTATACATGGGCCTCTGTGTTGTACTATGACACAAAATTTGAGCTCACTCGAAGTATGATCACAAAGATGATTGTACTAATTACCACATTAGATGACATATATGATAACCATGCCACCCTAGAGGACAGTTGGAAGCTACATGAAGCAATACAAAGGTGGGATTGATTTAGCTCTACATTTTATCTCTCAAATTGTCAATGCATCTAATGTATATTCCACTAAGATAGCGATTCCATATCATATCAATACGTCCTTAGAATCACTCGCAATCACAGTCATAAATATGTGCGCAACGTGATTTTTCCATGATGTTCGAAGTGATAAAGTAATTATGAACATGTATGTACTGGATAATAACTATTTTAGTATTTAAGAAGAAGTAAATGAACACCCTGCATTGCCGTGACCATAAGAGTGCAATTCTATCAAGAAAAAAATGGTATACAAATAATGCTTCAAACCAGGAGCATATTACTATTCTTTGGATAATCACGGCATCCAGAGGTGGACGAGCTGAATCCGATGGTGAATTATCAATTTGCCCGGTGCCCCCCACCCCATCCACGCGCGCGGGCAGATCCACAGCTAAAATTCCATGTTGACATGAAATTTTCATAAGTCCTAACACAATAGCACTCATTGGTACATACAAGTAATGAGCTAATGCTCACTACTATCTGGTTACAATTGCAATTTCAAATGAAAATGTGATGCATGATTAGATTATTATTTTATTAACACAAACATATAAGTTGCCATAATAAGATATGGATGAAAGAAAATCTAAATGCAGTAACAAATGAGATATATTGCCTATAATGAAATTTTGATGTCATGTTACACTATTTGCCTCATGGAGCAAAGTGAAACTAGTGGTTCTTACTGTGTTGAAGAAAGATAAAGAGTATAGAAAAATAAAAGGTTAGGTTAACATGCAAACAAAGAATTTTCAAACTACGATCACTTGTATTAAGATTGCTTTTGTGAATTGGCCTTCAAGATGGGATAAGAGCGCCGCTTTTCTCCTGCCGGAGTACTTGAAGAAGTTCTATATGGAGATGCTGAGGACATTTGAGAATATTGAGGCTGAAATGCTAGCCAATACGAACTACGATATAGCACACCTGAAAAAAGCGGTAAGTTCATGTACCCTTTTCTGTCACAACATCTCTCTCTCTCTCTCTCTCTCTCTCTCTCTCTCTCTCTCTCTTCTCGTTAATTTTGGGATTACATCTCTTTGTTTGTGTGCAGGTCCAAAATAACGTGACTGGTTACCTACAAGAAGCGAAATGGTCACACAGGAACCACAAGCCAAGCTTTGTAGATCAGGTCAAGTTGACTAGTCTGAACATTGGTGTGCCAACGATATGTGTGAGTATGATGGCTGGAATGAGTGATGCAATGATGAAGACAGCGCTCAAATGGGCTGCTAGTGTCCCGGATGTCGTCATATCAGTTGGGAAGATTTCCCGTTTCATGAATGATATCGGTGCATTTGAGGTATATATATATAATATTTCAAAATTATTTTTTTGCATGCATGTTACTTGCTCCTTTCACACATGTAAGAAGCTCAATTTCAAGCATACTGAGATATAATTTTGACCAACAATTTTGAGTGCTAAAATGTGATTTATTTGACAAAAAATATCATAGTATGGATTATACTTTGAATTATTTTTTGGCAATGTCATTTTTATGATGCTACCTTAACTTCATTGGTCTATTTTTTTTATAAATTTGTACACATCGAAATGTGTTGGCACCTATGGAAAAGGGGGCAGGGCTCAGTTACCAAGTTTGTACTATCATTGTGAGTGCATGCAAGATTATTAAATTGATACATACTTACATAAAGATGATTATTGATGTCATCATACAGCGTCGAAAATGCAAGGGGGATATGGCAAGCACTGTAGAGTGTTACATCAATGAGTACAACGTGACAAGTGAAGTGGCCATTACCAAAACTGTTGCCCTGATAGAACATGAATGGAAGACCCTGAACCAAGCTCGCTTTCAAAATCATCTCCCTGCATTGCAGCAGTTCATTAGCTTAGCGATTAGCACAACATTTTTTTATGGTAACAGAAATGATATATACACTGGGTGAAACCTAACATATTTTTACTAATATATCTAACAAAACCAGGTTTTTTAAAAAGTTTTTGAACAAGTATCAGTCAAGTTTGGATCCATAGCAATACACAGGACACTTTGCTGTGCGCAATATAGGCATCATGTATGCAAAGATAAATTACTTAATTAGCTGATAGGGAATACTAGTAATTAAAACCTGGGATCTGTTGGAGGATGCGGTCTGGATTGGATGTACGTCTACGCTTGGCGACGACGGATGACATCTCCAGTGGAGATTGGGGAGCGAAGGTCGCCGATAAAACGGCGACTCGCGATTAGGATCGCGATCCTCTTGAAGAAGCGAACTCGCGATTAGATCTGACCAACTCGGAAGGGAATAATTAGGCATCCAAACAGGCATGCGGTCAAAGCTACAGCTACGAGCTACACATCGGATGAGGAGTCGAGGAACGAGCCGCTGTGTGCCTTAGGCTAGACACAGCCTGCATCTCCATGTTCAGCCCATGTCCTAGTGCGTAGTGGGCTTAGCCTAGCTGGCTAATGTATACGTACCCTGGGTGGGGGCCCCTGCATCCTGGGGGCCCGGGGCGGCCGCCCCCTCTGCCCCCCCTCAGGGCCGGCCCTGCATAGAATGTAGAAGGGAATGGCTAGTGGTAAGTCGACTAAATTTTCAGTTATGTTCTTTTGATTTCGTTTCAGCCATGGGATGGAAAACAGGCGGTGCAGATTACTTCTTTATCCTCCAGACAACTTTCTTCTTCTCCATCCAACCGCCAGATGGACCACCGGCCGAACCGTCGACCACCACCACCCGCGGCCAGCGGCGCTCCTGCTCAGCCTCACCGCCCCGCCCACCCCTCATCCTCCTCCCACCGACATGCTGCTGCCCCTTGCCATCCCTCCAGCCCCGGCAATGACCAGTTTTTTCTCCGGCGAACTTGCACCACCGCCGTGCTGCCACCCCTACCTCCCCCCTTCATCAACGATAGATGATGGGGTAGCCTCCTAGGGAGCTCCTTCCTTCACTCCGGCGAGTCAGCAGCTGCTTCTTCCTTCCCTCTGGCACCTGCTTCCTTCTAGCGAAAATCGAACAAACCAAATTGGATTTTCAGGCGACTGATGTTTAGCTATTATGAATGTGAAAAGACAAATAAAGAGTGGCTTGACAAGCAAGAATAACCATTCAAACAAGTACACATCCGATCGATCTCACATATTATAATATCTATAGGAGTAGCGTTGCATCCATCTGTATTAACTAACCTGCATCTACCCGTTATAATGACCTGACAAACCAGCAAAGGTATAGCTAAGACAGTCTGGCCATTCTGCACCATGTTGAGAATGATGTATAGGCCAATTTATAGCCCACACATTAGAGCCTTACTGAATTCTTCGGTGTCCCACATCCTTCACGCATGTTCATACACTTGCATCATGGATAATGGATATGCATGTGATGTGTCCTATCCCTTCCCTGCCACAAGCGTGACATTAACCTAGTAAACAAAATAGAATTTACTAAGACGATCACTTTGGTTGATTTGTTGCTATTTTTATCCTTGTAGAATTCAGGATGTTTATTTTGAGAAACAAAGCTCATTTGTATACTTTGATATAACACAATTATTATTTTCTTCTTCCTCTTCTATCACCAATTCACCTACCTCTATTGTCAACATGCTCAGATTTTAGGGTGACAAGCTGACAGCTATGCCTTCTTTCGCATTGACATGACTGTCAACTCGACAAGTAGAGATTGACAAGTTTCATCTGCCATGGGTGTTGTACACAACAAAACTTGAACAAGTGTATTGGAGCTAGTTTCATCTGCCACAGATCATGTATCCTACTGCATAAGGTTTTGCATGGATATAAATAGGGAGCATCGCACACTATGGGGTAGCTAAGCTACAAACATTAATATATGCTTTTGTATCCAGATTGATTAATTTAAAATATCTTACTATTTATGTAAATAACATGTACATTATAGGTCCTGGATTATTTTTAAAGGTAGGAGCATGATTTAATTGGTGGATTTACAAATGTTAAACGGAATTATAAATATGCATAACATTCATCACCCCTATTGACAAAGTGTTTTTAATGGTTAACAATATTAATGATCTTCATAATAATGTTCATAAAAGAAATACCTAGCCTGCTCAAGTGCATGGGTTGAGGAATTGCTGACTTAACCACAACTATTACGGCATTAACCGATAACATAATCATGTATTCCATTTGTTCTTTATGCCGGGAACCGCCCATCACCCAAACTAGTAAAGCCTCTATCTCACCTCCGCCTACGACGTAGCGGCTTTGTTGCCTGCTCCGATTCATTCATGGCAAGTCCTCGCAGGCCACGCTTCGTCTTCGCTCGACACTTAGCGTGCGTACGGGGGAGGAATCGACTGGCGCTCAAAAAACATTCATATGGTTCGTTATTAGCATTTAGCAAACATAGTACAACCAAGAAACCTTGATCAGCCCAGCTAATTAACTAGTTTTGATCTCTGTCCTTTCAAGCTCTAGGTGAGCACGCAATGGCCGCTTCATGACAGTGAAGAACTCAACATGCGGCTGGAGATCGACAGCAAGCTCACCTTCTCCCTCCCTCCACCGGAACTCCCTCACAAGGTTGGCGGTGAAGTAGCTTAAGTGCAGCATTGCGACACCCCTACCAGGGCACATCCTCCGACCACCGCCGAAAGGCATCATTTTGATCGTGCCGTCGGTTCCTTGGGATGCATCCTTGCAGGACAGGAACCGTTGTGGCTTGAACTCGTCAGGGTTATCCCACGCTGTCCTGTCTCGTGCTATAGCAGCCAGTGGGAAGTACACTTTTGTGCCCACTGGAATACGCCGGCCATTGTGAACCACATGATCCTCTTCCATCACCTGCCTGAATGCAAAAGACGTCGGCGGATGCAGCCGGAGTGCCTCCATGATCACAGCGTGCAGGTACTCCAGCTTCCCAAGAACAACCTCGCTGACTTCCTCGGCGTCCGCACCCACGACGGCATTGATCTCCTTCCGGACGGCCTCCTGTATGTCAGGACGCTTCACCAAGTTGGCCATGATCCACTGCAGCGCTGATGCTGTCGTTTCAGTTCCAGCACCAAGGAACTCGGAGCACATGCCGACGAGTTCACCATCGGACAGCCTTCTTCGATGCCGCCTTGGGTCCTGACTGTGGTCGTCCGGCACCTTGAGATCGATGAGCGTGTCCACATACACCGGCGTCTCGCTGGGTCGCCGGTGCCGGCCGCGACGGGAGTCGGTGAGTGGTAGGTACGTCTGCTCCTGCTGCTGTCGCAGGGCGGCTAGCTTCTTCCACCGATTACGATAAATGAGCCTGGTCAGTGCGGGGAGCTTCGCATGCGCGAACACGCGCGCCGTAGATAGGGACTTGACGAGGTCACTCTGAGCGTCGGCCATGGCACGGACGCGGTTATTGTCGATGTCGTCGCCGAAACACATGTTGGCCACCAGGCCAAACATAGCGTAGCGGATGCTCTCCGCCGCGTGAACCACGCCGTTTTTCCTCTGCTCGGCGAGGTCCACGACGAGTCCATGTAGTGCACGGCGGCGCGCTGACGCGTGCCGGTGGAGCTGCGTTGGGTGGAGGACCTCTGATGTGAGGTTGTGACGAATGGCGCGCCAGTGCTCACCGTAAGGAGCGGAGGTGATGTTCTGGTATTGACGGCGCGAGAGGATGGCGCTGGGAGAAATGGACGGTGGGCGGTTGGAGAAGGAGCCACCGGCGCTGCCGCGCACGAGAAGGCTGTGCGCCGTCTCGGGGTCCGTGACGAAGATGCTAGCTGGCTGTGGCTTCCACACCGTGGAGAGCTCCGGTGCCAGAACCGACTTGGCCCTCGTGAGAAGGGCTTTGATTGGCGATGCATGGTGGAGGAGGAGGAAGAGGAGAGCCAAGGGAAGCAGGGTTAGGAGGAGCAAGTCTGCCGTATTTACTCACGCATGGGCTTGGCACGCGGTAGTTGAGCTGCATAGATGCCATTATAATATAATTCAATCTTTGGCTGATACAGGGGATGGGACGGTCTTTATTGCACCTTTATTGCTCACCTATAGACGGTTGTGAAAATAAGTATCGCTAACTTTTGAGTAGGCGCAAAAAAATACTTTCGACTTTGGAGTAGGGTTTATTAGTCCCTCTCATATTTTAAGTCAAAATTTAATCACATATTTGACTAGCAAATTGTCAATGCATGTCACAACAAATCAAATAATATTGTTGGATTCATATTTGAATGTAGTTTCCAATGATATTATTTTTTAATGTATAGCTTAGATTTTATTAGTTCAAATCATGATTAAGAAATGACCCAAAATACGGTGACCTATAACCAAGACATAGATAGTATAAAAAATCCTGTGCATGGACAGGCGTGAAATACCCTCTTGTCACAGTCCGACGCGCTTCAACAATCTCTGAAACCAAAGTGATTAGCGATTAAACTGAAAAATATCATCTATGGTTATACCACGTCGCCTAACAATTGGGGAAATTAACACGTACACACATGCATGCATTTATTCTACCTCGCATACACACCTGCATGGAGAGAAATTTGTGGGATTGATTGCGGTTGTCACGCCCTAATTAATTGGGCATTAAACCAAACGTGTCTAAAATCCCTTTGGTGGTGAAAATGCATGAAATTGATATGTAAACTGACAATTTAAAGGGAGTATGGTGATTGATCGTTCGCAAGGTGCTCAACAAATAAATCTGAACTCGTAACGTGCCAGCGAACTCTCTGATGGACCTCATTTATTACTCGGCCCTGGCTAGATAGCCACATGCTATCATTAATGAGGTTGTTGTCATATTTTTGAAATTGCGTTACTCTCTTCTATCCACATTACTTGTCACTGCTTTACTAGTACTCTCTTCGTATTGATGCATTAGGAACATTAGAGCATGATTAATAATACAACAAATTGCTAGCTATAAGATGTTGTCATATCATTTATAGCCAATTCATATAGTCACTCATACAATAAGGTTAGCTATAAGGTTGGCTATAAGATTACTATTTTTCCTCATCTTCTCTCTATCTCTTTCTTCATATTTATTGCAACTGCCTTGAAGCACGCATATAGTTAGGCTCTTGCATGGGAGCCCACTCCGCTTACTTTTTCATGTCTCTCTCCTCCATGTCGACAAAATTGCCATGTAAGCAGGCTATAAGCCTGCTATTGTACTTGCTCTTCTGAAAACAAATAATCCTAAAATGCTACATTGGTTACGCCAGCGAAGAGCTGCTGAGGTAGTTTCCTTCTGCATCACGACACACTACTATTGTCGCGTCTCCAAGCTTGGGATCATTCTACAAATTAGTGGGATCATTATTACCTAGAGCTGACAATCTTCCAAACTCATTTTCAATATTATCACAACGATATTCATCATGAGGCTTAAATAAACTTTCAATATCATAAGAATAATCACCTGAATCATGATAATTGCAATAAGTAGTGGACGTATAAAAATTAGCATCCCCAAGCTTGGGGCTTTGCATATTATTAGCACAATTGACATTAATAAAATAATCGGGCTTTGTATGGGCTGAGAGGGGTTACGGGCCAAATAATTGGGCTTTGTATGCCCATGAGTTAGCGGGCCGACATCGATTAATCGGCCTAACAACCGACTAATCGGTCTAACAGACCATTTAACTGGTCTAATAGACCATTTAATCGGACTGGCAAGTTAACATGATGAATAGGTGTTATTCGATTCGGCCACCTGATGAGTAGCGATTAACTAGCCAATTTACTGATTAATCAGATGAATTATAGAACAGTGCACATATCCAAATCAATTAGTGTCTTGGGAGAGCGCGGAGAGGATCAATGATCCATGATCCGTGGTCCTATTGCTCTGTCTCTCGAACTTACGGCAAGGGCCAAGAATGCCCGGCCGTGCCTCGTAATTATCTCACAGGTACCCTCCAGGTCATCCTCAGTCACAAGAGACTATCAGGAACTCAGGTCCACCTCTACTGGGGTGGTACCACCTGTCCCTTCAGTCCCACAGAAACAGTTGACGGGAACAGGTAAAGGTAAGTGTGTGTCGATAACACCAAGGAGGAATTGTAGGAATCACCCTCGATCGATTCCCACTCGATGTAACCATCAAGGTGAACTTGGAGGAATCACCCTCGGTAGGTTCACACTTGAAGAACTGCACGACAGAGTCAATATTGGGAGTGGTGAAGGAGGAATCACCCTCCATAATCCACAACCGATTAGCTACACTACAGAGATATTATCAGAAGTGCATTTCGAGGTATCACCCTCGGCACTCGATAGTATCTCTACAGAGTTGTACAACTAAGGGGGGGGGTGCAGTGATGTGTTGGTCTCAGTACGTCGATCACATTGATCGATTCATTCGGTAATAAAGTGGGGGCAACAGGGACAAGGCGAAGGGTCACTGATGGATCACTAACCAACCTATACTAAGCATATAGGATATCAGGTAAAGTAACAACCGCAGGTTACAAAAGCAGGCTATGCATCAGAATAGGAGTTATCAACAACATTAGCAAAATCGAATGCAAGCATGAGAGAGAAAGTATGGGCGATATAGGAATGATCAAGGGGCTTTTTCTTGCCTGGAAGCTCTGTGAAAAAGGGCTGATCGTCAGGTGTGTAGTCATACCTAGGACCATCGTCAGTCTCGGGGTCTACCGGAGAGGAGAGGGGGAGAAAAAACAAATATAAAGCAAATAAATGCATCATGATGCATGACATGGAAATATGCTGACCTAGCGGTGATCTAACATAGTGCTACACGTTACAGACGAAGCGGGAAAACATCTAGAAATGTTTTCCCAGCGTTTGGCAGTTATCGGACAGATGAGTGGATATCATTTTTGGATTTTTTATATTTTTCTTAGAAATTTTCATATATAACTTATTTTCATTTCAGTTATATATTACTTTGTATGATTTTTCGGAGTTTAAATGATTTTCCAAAAAAAATTGTAATTAAGTTAATTCGAAAATACATTAAATACTAAATGTTATGATGTGCTTCATAGGCTGACATGTGGGGCAAGTCAAAGCCCAGTGAGTAGTCAACATTGGCAGTTGACTAGTCAAACTGACAAGTGGAACCCCATTGTTAGTGACTCAATAAAAATTAATAGGTTTCAATTTAACTAATTAAGCTAATTAGTTATTAGGGCCCATTTGTCAGTGTCTAATTAAATTTAACCAATTAAATTAATTAACATTTTAGTTAATTAGGTGGGTGGCCCACCAGTCAGTGACTGTGCTGCCCAGTCAGCACAGTTGACCGGGGTCAACGGGTCAGCTAGGCCCCTGGGGCCCACTGGCAGTGACACATGGGTGGGCCCCAAGCCAGCCATATATGTGGCGGTGCTAGAGGGGTTCCAGCGACTCGATTTCAAGGTGGTGACGTGCCGTAGTTGGCCGGAATATGCGCACAGGGAGTCTCCGGCCCCGTGGGTTGGCTCGTTCAAAAGAGCAAGCGATGTCGCATTGTTTGGTGTCGGTGGGAGTGGCTGAGATGGTCGGAGTTCAGCGGAACATCATCGGCGGCGGTGGTGGCGTTCGGGTGATCTCGGGTTCGTCGCTACGGGGCACGACAAAGGCAGTGGATGGTGGCATTGGGTTGCTAGGGAGAAGCTGAGCATGATGCTGTGCTCGGACGCGAGCAGTGGCCACGGCAGCGAGCTCTACCGCGGCATTGGGTGCGGCCATGGTGGCGAGGCGAGCTATGGCGCGGAAGGATGGGGGAGACGAAGGGGATCCGAGCGGAAGCTCACAGGGAGCCTGTAGAGGTGCAAACGTGGGCTCGGGGAAGGCTCATGGCGCCGAATCGATGGGGACTGCGGTGGTGCCCAAGGAGGAAGAAGAGGTCGGGGCGGCATTGCAGGGGTCCCCAGTTCCAGCTCGAGGTAGCATGCGGCGTAGCGTGCAGCGGCACTCTATGACATGACAGGGAGGCGCAGGGGTGAAGATGGCCGCGGGATCGATGGGGCGTCGGCGACGGTCGCATCGGGCGCTTCTCCAGTTCGACGCAGGGAGCTAAAGGAAGAGGGGGGATCTAGTAGGGGGTAAGTGAGTGAGAGGGGAGGAGTCCGAGGGGCCGTGTGGGTGGAGGACTTATCCTCCCACGGCGAAGCTGATGAGGTGGTCCGACGGGGACGAGCGGCGCTCGTGCCCTCGGTCGGCCACTGTAGCTATGTTGAAGCCAACACGATCGGTGGGCTGGGCCGACACAGTGCCACTTTTCTTTTTCTTAAACTATTTCTTTTTATTTTTATTTTTCTGTTTTCATTTATTTAATTCTCTTTTTTAATTATTTTAAATAGCAAATAGGTTTAGTAAAAGTAGGAACTTCGCCCATTATTTAAAGTGCAATTTTGGACAATGCCAGGAAAAGTTTGGGAGGCTTTTAAATTACTTTAGAATTCTTATAACTTTAAAAGCAATTAAAATACTGTTTTGGACCGTGTTTTAATTGTTTTAGGGTATTTAATTACTTTATATAAAATATTGGTTTCACCATGACAATTATTCAATGATTATTTGCCATTGCGTGAACTTTTTAGTTTTCTTATTTCTGAAATTCTTAATTCCTCTTACAATTTGAATTTGATTTAAAGTGGAATTTAAATAAGATATGAATCAACGTCGATCAAGACTAGTTAATCAAAGTAGCTTATGATGATCACTTTAGCTCCTTACATAGGGGTGTTACAATGGCATATAACTCGTGCGGATCCTCATCTAGGCATGCCAAGTGCTGGCAACATCGACGTGTGTCTTCGTCCATGATGTGTCCTCGGGCCTGGTAAGCTTGGTGTGGCGCCTCGTCAACATCGAGTTCGTCCGTCTAGCATGCCCGAGGCTGGCAACACCGACGCGTGCCTTCGTCCATGACGTGTCCCTGGCCTTGACAAACCTAGCGTGACAACTCATCAACACCGTCTTCTTCCCGGTGCACCACTACCTCGACAACACTGCTCCGAAGACTACCACGGCGCTTCCTTGCGCCTGCGGCGCCATGGCGACTAACTCAACATCGACCACCCCGAGTTGACATCGACCATGTCATCCCTCGCATGGCTACCTCAAACATGGATACACCATCCTACGCTCTCGGTTAGATTGACATCGGCACAAAGGGACGACTTGATGGAGCAATCTCATCGGTTTCACTCCAGCCACATCTTCTGCTATGCATCGATCGTTACGACTAGGGAGGGGGGATGGTGTCCATCGGCTTACCTTAGGATTCTTCTCCTGTCTCACCGTCTGCGTCGCTACCTTTGTGACTGTGGAGGGATGTTGAGTATTGTGATTATTAGAAAATATAGGATATATTAGGATTTGTTCTAACTTGTCTTATACTCCAAGTTGATCATGTACTCCTATAAATACGTCCACGGGGCTCAAGCGATACAACAATAGAACCCACCTCATTTTGTCAACCTTCCTCTCTATTCTTTCTACAATATATACCCAAAAAAGAAGTTTAGGACTCAATGTTTGTGGGTAAAATTTTCATGCACGGGAGGCTTTTGAAATGGGAATCCGGTTTCTAGGGGTCAACTCGGTCATAGGATAGTCTTGTTACGCCCTCCGTCTCTAAATATAAGACATTTTAGAGATTTCAATAAGGACTACGTACGGGTGTATATAGACGTATTTCATAGCGTAGATTCACACATTTTGCTCCATATGTATTCTTTATTGTAATCTCTAAAAAATCTTATATTTAGAAACGGAGGGAGTAGTTGAGACATGCGTATATACCTGAGAGTTGGTTAGATTTATTAAGAAATGAAAAAAAAATATTTATTATTAGTAACTATGGAAATAAAATTACCATCATAGCAAAAACCAGTAGATACGCGAAAAAGAAGCAGTAAGTATCAATGCAGTAATCTTATTTCCATTGGTGTAAATACAATACTCGACACTAGTAATGATATACATTATTAGAAGCATAGTAAATTATAAATGGAGTAGCCTCCAGTACAATACATTGTAAATGAAGCATCTTATTGATATAGTACATTATGACAAGTAGTACGATACAAGAAGAGTGCTAGAAACTGGAGTAGAGAGCAACTGTGATTTGCAATGAAAACAGAGCCTTCCAATTTACTTGCAACTGTGACAGGTAGAGGAAGTAAAGAAGAGGTACGACTGGGAGAGGGAGGAGGAGGAGGAGGAGGGGAAGGGATGAGGTCCAGGACAGCACTACTCAACCACCTTCCCTGTGTGATACAAGTATTTGCTTGATCCCTTTGGCTTAATTGCAGCTTATCCCTTTGGCTTGATCCCTTTGTTATATCACGTAGAATAATTCGCCCATGCGCGCGGACTGCTTGCTTGCTTGCTTGCTGCACCATCAATTTTTTTTCATGGAAGCGAGCACATCTATCCATTCTTATTTTTTTCAGATCGAGAATAAATAAATAAAAACATGTACATACATACTTAGGCCAGAGACACATGCTGTGACCCATACATGCATAGACTTAGGCGAGAGACACGTGTTGTGACCCATGTCGCCGCGACTAGCTATGACCATCTCTCGATGGATTGAACACATCGCCACCGCCCCACGCCAGGCATCCATCAGTGGGTCGACCATTCACGATGATGGAGCAACAACCGAAACGAAACCCCCACGTATGTTTGGATGTGGCGCATGGCTGGGATTGGCCAGAGAGGCGATCGATCCGTGGGTAATCGCTACCGACCAATGAGGGAGACTCCCACCGATCCATCCCCGCCAGCTGCTCACGATTGATTCCGCGGGCCACCCGATGTCGACGGACGGGCGGACGAGATGGGGCAAAGACCATGGAGATCCATCCCAAGCATATCTGTGCTTCTTCCTTCCGGCCAGCTCCCCACGATCGATTCTGCGGGCCGTCAGATGTCGATGGACGAACGAGATTGGTTAAATAGACAGTGTCGATCCATGGGTAAAGTCCATTGACCAATTAAGAGTCCGCTGCATTTACGCGCGCTCGTCTCTCAAAATTTGTGTCTCCTTGCTCAAAAGTAAGTTTTGAAGACAAGAGAAAAGGAAAGGAAAGATAATATTGAAAAGAGGCGAATCCCATTCCCATCCCCCACCCATCTCTCTCCCCTCGCCGCCGCGAGTTTCGGCGGCACGCAGCACACCGCCGACACCCCCTCACTCCGGTCCTTCCTCCTCTCCGGCCAGATTCGCGGCTACCGCGCGCAACCCCTCCCAATCCCCGTGGATAGGGTCGTGGGCATGTCCCCGGCTCGAGCTGCGTGCCAAGATCCACGGCACCATCCTCCTCCATGATCCAGGAGAGGCGGCGGCGGCGGAGGAGCCAAGCCATGGACCCTAGCCCGCGGCCATCAGGATCCGCAGGCAGGAGGCGCAGCCATGGGTACGAATCCCTCCTCTTCACCCATCCGATCCCATCCCAACCCATCCCCGGTCTGGTCTCTTCTCCCTCTCTGACCCACCCCCGTCTCCATGACCATTACCAGGAGGAGCAGGACGACGCCATGGAAGGCTCACCAACAACTCCGGTCTTCTCCAAGGACATGGAGGTCCTCCGCTGCACTCCCTGATGCATCAAGCGCGCAGGCATACAAGGAGGCTCTGCTTCTTCCCAGGTCGCCATGGAAGGTATGCTCTGCTCTGCTTGTCAATGCCCATCTATCCGTGTTTGCTTGCTGCTGCAACTTGTATTCGGACGGAGCTAGACAGAACTACAAAAAATCTCATACTTTTACTTCCTTCTTCAGAAAAACTGACAACTCTGCAGATTATTCTTCAGGTTGATACTAACTTGGTAATGTTGCTGTTCCGAGACCCCGCTGCCGCTGCGGACGCCATGGAGACCGTCAAGGTAACTCAGTCTGCTCTCTCTCATGTCCCGACCATCAATTACCAAAGTCTTCCAGTATGAGATACATGCCGATTAGAGCAACAACAAAACGACACCAAAAAGATCACTTTTCACTATGAAAAAAGCTCCATTTTTCATACCCAAGTCTTCACATGTATTACAGAAAGAAAAAAACAACTCTGAAAAAGCTCCATGTATCTCATACCGAAATCTTCACATGAGCAAATTCCTTCAAAAACTAAAATAAAATACTGACACGAGCATGCATAGCAAATCTTACAATTTGAGGGAGCACTAGGAAACTTGATACTCCATATTTTGCATGCTTGCTTGCTTGCTGCAACTTATCTTCATAGACAGACAAAACTGCAGAAATCTGAAACTTTTAGTTCCTTCCTTCTTCAGGAAACTGAAAACTCTGCAGCAGATTTATCTTCAGGTTGATGATACTAACCAAGCATACTAACTTGATAATGTTGGTGTCCTCAGGCGCAGACTGTTGTGTGCCGCCTCTTCCATGGGCGTCCACGCCATGGAGCTCCTTAAGGTATCTCTTATGCCGTGTGTGTCCCGGCCATCAATTACGTACCCATAGATGCTGCTTGTTTTCACTAGTGCAACAATTTGTGTGTGTGTGCCCAGTATGAGATTTGACAAGACAACATGAGCTCTTGTAGCGATTCCCACATGCTAGCCTTTCTATGGCAATTATGTCTAGTCTTATTACATCACTTTGTATGGAGCGTACAACTTTGTTTGCTACAGAATATATAGCACCATCCTGAAATACTACTCTACTATTTCGTTTGTGATCAGGCCCCTGTACAACAAGCCTTCCAATCTGCTAAGTTTTGCCTCTCTTGCTGTATGTATGTATATGTATGGGCAAAATGATGACAGGTGCAGACCTGAGCTGCCTGCCATGTCGTTTATAATAAACACACACTTGTAATAGTAAGATAACATGATATTCAAACTGCGTAAGATTGCAATTTCTCTCTCTTGCAATGGTAACACTATCACATATACTCCCTCTGTAAACAAATATAAGTGCGTCTAGATCACTAAAGCGGTGATGTAAACGCTCTTATATTTCTTTACAGAGGGAGTACTAGTTATGTATTTCCATTTCTTAAATGTTGCCATGTCCCTTGGTGTGACTCCATTTCTCTACTTTGACGTTGATGTTTGCCCAACAGACACCCTCAATGATGACCAAGGTGGAGTGCAGGACATCGAGGACATGATATGAACCGCCGTTCCAGACGCCCGCCTCGGGGAAGGAGCACTCCATCCCGCTGATAACAATGTTTTGAGAGAGGAGATGACGGATTTGGTGGAGGAGAGGAACTCCCTCAAGGACGAAAAGAGGAGCCCTGTGTACAGAAAAGTATGTGATGTTTTATCGAATCACCATCGCAGCAACCTTACTATGGCCTGACGTTCCCTTTTGTCGACGGTCTTGACTGTAACTCAAGTGCTTGTGATGTTGCATTCTAGCAGCTTGTGATGCTGCTTTGTCAAGTGCTTGTGTGGTGGTTTCGATTTGACCTAGAAGACCGCCGCTTCGCTCCTCCGGGTCTTCTTATTCCCGGGTGGCCGCTGCTCCCACGATGGAGCAAACGCTTGTCTTGTTTTTCCGTATTGAGTAAACGCTTGTCTTGTTTTTCTGTAGCATTCACCATGCATGTCTCGTGTGATCCTTGTGCAGGCCGTATAGCACTAATTGGACTGCGGTGGTCTGGTGACACCTTCCCTTGTCCATGGAGGATCCTCAATAGGCAAGAACAAGTGCCACCGCTGATCCGAAGCTCGTGCCAGGAGAAGGGATTCTGTCATTGCCTTCTATGTGGTTGGTGAGTGCAGGCTCTGTTCATCCTAGTTCAGCATTCATCATCAGTGGCCCTTACTCCCTCTCATGCCCATCCATATTTCCTTGCTTGCTTGCTGCAATTTATGTTCAGAGACGACTAAACTGCAAAAACCTGAAACTTTTAGTTCCTTCTTTCTTCAGAAAACTGAAAACTCTGCAGCAGATTTATCTTCAGGTTGATACTAACGACACATACTAACTTGATAATGTTGGTGTCCTCAGGCGTAGACCACTGTGTGCCGCCTCTTCCATAGACGCAACAGCTTCTTCGACCCCGCTGCCGACGCCATGGAGATCGTCAAGGTATCTCTCTTTGCTCTCTCTCTCTCTCTCTCTCTCTCATGTCCTGCATGTCCCGGTCGTCAATTACCCGGAGATGTTGCTTGTTTTCACTAGTGTACAACAATTTGTTTAGTATGAGATTTGACAAGCCAAGATGAGATCTTGTAGCAAAAATTCTTCTGCTGGTCACACAAGTGAGCCTATCTATGGCAATTTTGTCTTGTCTTGATCAGGTCCAACACTTAACTTTCATTGTGTGGAACTGGAACGAGCATTTTGCATTCCTAGGCTGGTGAATAAGTATGCATTGTTTTTAGGGGAAGATGTTGTCTTGTTAATTCCTGTAAATTCCCTTTGACACAAGAGAATTGTTGTGTGGCTTACTGCTGAGAAATCTGACATTCCTCTTTGCCTCTGCACTAGACTGATCTTTTTATGTCCACCCAGATTGCATTCCTCAGGAAGATACTCCTTTCGTCCGTCAAACCTACCGGACATGATGGAAAATCTCCATTGCGAACGACACCGGTCATTTTCTCTTGCCAAGCGGTGCTGCAGAAGTTGACGCAGTTTGGGCTTGAAGATGCACAGGATGGCGCCGTCGTCCTCGTGCTTTCTTCGCTGATGAAGATGCACTGGATGGCGTCGTTGTCCTCTTGCTCTCTCCGCTGATGAAGATGCACTGGATGGTGCAGTCGTCCTCAGGCTTTCTCCGCTGATAAAGATGCACTGGATGGCGGCGTCGTCCTCGAGCTTTCTCCATTGATGGGTTAGGTTTCAGAATTAAGCCATGTATGTAGTAGTTTGGCTCTGTCATGTTGTAATGTTTGTGATGGAAGGACGCGAAGTACCTGTGCTTCCTGGGATGTGTAGTGGACTCGAGATGGTTTTTATCACCTCATCTGAGAAGTAGTTGATGACATAGATATTTAACTTTGTTTTGGTGAAGATGTATTGCACTGCGCTGTGTGCGCGCGCACACATGCATGCGTGTTCCTGTTTGATCAAATCTGGTGGAAGTAACATCTTCATTGTGAAGGTTGGGATGTGAAATGATGTGCATCGTTATGGGAATTTTCTTTCTGGGTTAACTGCATCAAGAGTTAAGTTGATCATATTATTCATTGCATCAAGGAATTCCTGAGCTGTTTGTCGGTGTTTTGTATGGTAGAACAAGATAATTTTCATTGCCCTAGGAGAGGAGAGTACCGAGTTTGTCGGTGTCAAGAATGAATCAGTGTTCTCTGGGTTTTTTCAATTATAATCTAACAAGTTATGAAAAAATGTTCAATGCAGGGACTTTGAAACTTGCCAACCTGGTAATTGGATTGGAGCTGGTGTTTTTATGCAAGGAATGCACTTGCAAACCTGGTGTCTTATCTTACATGAGAAAATCAAATTGTGAACAGAAAAAACCTTTTATGCTAGGAATGCACTTGACAATATGGTGTCTTATCTTACATGAGAAAATCAAATTGTGAACAG
>NC_057798.1:6518169-6611113 GCF_018294505.1 Triticum aestivum
ACGAGTCGTGTCTTAGATGAGGAAATTCTTTCAAACAGATAAAAATAAAGATACAGACACGAGCAAATTCCCTAAAAAAATAAAAACTGACACGAGCAAATGGGAAGAAGTTACTGCATACACGCATGGAAAGTGCCGGGCTAACTTTACGTGGCCGGCGTAATTTCTGGGAGCGCTGGGACTAAATCGTTTGTACGGTACATACCATACGATACCATAGAGAGAGTCAGAGAGGGAATCCATCACGCATGTGCGTCAATCTGGCGACAAGGAAGGAAATTAATGGAATAATTACTGCATGCAGCTAGCGTTTTCCAGGGCTGGATGAATACACCTCTTTCCTTCCTTCCTTCAAGAGAGCCTCCCTTGATTCCCTCGTCTTCCTCCTTGAAAGTAGGCACCCATTAATTCTATCCTCTTCCCAAACCGACGCATGCTTCCTCCTCCTGGAAACCTTCAATCCTTGCCGCATTTAACTACCCCATGCATCCACGCGCCGCCTCCCTCCCTTCCTCCCCCGCTCCATCCACATGCGATCCAATCCACACGCCTCACGCGGATCACACTCCCATCCGACGCCTCCCCGCGTCCCCGGCTCGGTCATCTCATCGCTGCCCACGACCCCCCTCTCCTCTCCTCTCCTCTATAAATGGACGCCCCCTTGATCTCGACCAGCCCAGCCCCGCCCCGCCCCACACCTTCCTCCTCCTTCCCTCTCCTCAATCTCCACGTTGTAGATGGCGACGGTCGATCTAAGCAGCGTCATGTACATCCACCGGCAGCTCAGGGTTGTGCCATGCCCACGCCAATGTGTTGTCCGGCTAGCACCACGCTGCCGCGCAAGAGATGCGGAGCGAGTTAAGACCAGTCGACATGCCCGGCGCAGCTGTGCGTGGTGGCCCTTAGACCGATCATGGTTTGCCAGCCATGCATGTGCCTGCCGCCTAGCACTCGTTGATCCGCCTTATATGTAAGAGCATGCGTGCTGTTTCTTGATCTAATATTTTTTCTTCTTTTTGATAGAAATCTTGCCACGCCAACTGATAGTTGTTTCTTGATCTAATCTTGTTTTCTTCTTCTTCATAGAAATCTTGCCACACCAACTTATGGCTTCTCTTTTGTGTCCGAACTTGCTGTAGTGATGATGTTGATGTCTCTACTAGGCATCCAAACACAAGATATGAACAGCAAGTCGCCGGACAAGCAGCAACGCTAAAAACCGTAAGCCTGGCAAGATCAATACACAGGTATGTCCTTGTCCTACGAGGCACGTGTTTGATTCAGAAAAGGCAGCACATCAACATTTGATCGATTCATCGTTTCGATGTTACTCATGTCTTTCTATGGTTTCATGTTTTGGTTTTAAAGCTGTAACAGTGAGGTCAACATTTCAAGCAGAAGCCATAGAAATGTTGCCCTTACTCCCTCTCACCTACCGGGGGGTGCTAGGGCACGGATCCCGTGTTGACGAGCAGTGGACCCGCGTCCCAGCCATGAAGCGTGACCAGCTACCGGGGATCAGAGGGAGGAAGGAGAAAGGGTGGTACGGAGAGCAGGTTGGCGGAGCTCTCCCGTCGGGGTTTGTCAGCAGCAGGCGGGGAGGCCGGAACCAGCCGTCGCCCATATGGGCTGGCGTAAGTTACGGCCAGCGTTTCCAACATCCTCCTCCCCGGCTTTTCATTGCCTCCCCCGAGTTGGCTTGCTCAGCGTCAGTTCATTGAGGCCATCTGTGTTGATTTTGTTCCTGCCATGGAGGTCGGCACATTTATATTAGCAAGGGACTTTCGGTCTTCTGAGGTACTGTGTTATGGCAAAATTTTGCATATATATTAGATTTGTTTTGTTTTTCAGATTATGGTGTGAAATCGAGCTTAGTTATGGGGATCTGAAGCTCCATTGGGTAAGAAGAAGATTAGCAATAAGGACAGAGTTACAGAGTGTGTGCTTTGTTTTATGTATGTATGTACCATCGCTGCGGTAATTCCACGTCCTGCCTGCTACCCCCATTTTTGGGTAGTTGCAAGATCCCAATATGAAACCCAAAAAAGGGATTTTAGGATTGTGATCCTTGTACTTCTGAATGTGTCATGTGTGCTTATGGTCTTTGTCCCAGCTTAGGCAAGCGTGCTTATGGTCTCTGTCCCAACTTAGGCAAGTGTGCTTATGCTGGAACTGCTAAATCCCAATTATCATGCATGTTTTAATTCCATTTGTTATGATGGGGCAGTCAGGTCATTCCATCAAGACCTGATGGATGAAAGTTTACTTCACTGTCCGTCATATATATGTGTAGGATTTCTGCGGTCAGTACAGATGTGTGTAGCAGCCCATTACTTTTTTTTATTCTCAGCATGGTGGGGTTTGTGTTTTCGCGGCAGTGCGAAGAGTAGTGAAAAGATTTTTCAAGAGTACTTTTTATAGTTTTTCGCACTTCTTATTTTTTTCGTAAACCCGGAACAGCCACTATCTATTTTTCTGACTGAATTATTTGACACTTGCAGTCCAGGATTCAGAAACTCGACATTCTTTTGTTTCCATGTGTGCATTTTTTTTTGGTTTCGGTCAGTGTTATTTGAAATCTCACTCGCACCCCAGCATATGAGTTTATTGTTTCTTTTTCATCTTTTTTGGCAGCAGCAGGGTTGTGGATTCTATGGGGCAGATGTCGTCATGTGGATGCTACATACGCATATGATCATGATGATGGTTCGTCAAACGGCGAGAGTTTTATGGAAAGCACTGCATCCACTGATGAACAATTTTTTTGTTCCCCCGTGGTGTCTCCTTTTTGTTTTATCTCTCAGATGTATTGCTTCAGTCACTATTCAGTGTTCTTTCTTGACTACTCATTAATTTTCTCATTCATATTTCTACAGTATTCCTCTTTCAGTCATATTGAGTGTGTTGTACTTTCATTCTATTTAATTTTCATTTTTCTCTGTTTTAGTATTTCTTAGCCTATGTGTCAGTCTTATTTTCATCTTTAGTCTTCATTTTCCCTTTAGATATCTTCATTTAGTCATTAATACCATCATTCGTCATTTATCGTCATATATTAATGGCAGTGTATTATCATTGTTCAGATTGAGTATCTTTAGTTTGTTTATCACACTCATTTTCATGTTCTTATTATAGTTCATTTTATCTTTAATTTATTTCATTCAATTTTCAGTCATTCTGTATGAGCGTGTGGGTTTAGTTCTTATTATAAGTTCATCTTTTCTGTTTTGTATCAGTTATCAGTCATGTTTCTTTAAATAGGGAGGGAGTGACATGATTTACATACTTCTTCAGTCATGTTCCTCATAGGTCTTTGTCATTTAGTATTTGGTTAGTGTTTTTATGTTTTTATCCTCATTCTTCCATTTTTTTTAGTTTTTGCAATTCCCTGAGTATCTCATTCTTTTTTCTGTTTTCTCTGGTTCACAGTTACATCTGTTCACTCTTTATTTTCTCATTCTTTTGTTCAGTCTCTCTTTCTCGGTCTCTTAGGTTCCTACTTTCAATCTTCTTCATTTCTTCTTAGCTAGTCTCTCTTTAATTTTCTCAATCTTATTTAATACTCCCTCCATCCAGAAATACTTGCCAGAGAAATGCATAAAAATGAATGTATCTATAACATACATCCATTCCTCCGACAAGTGGGACGGACGGAGGAGACTAGCAACAAAAGGTAAACCATTTGAAGCTTATTTTCGGCTCTTTATCATCTTATTAACTGTGAGCTGTCAGTGTTTGTGTTTTCATTTTTCTGGTCACTACAATTTGTGGAGCTACCCTCTCTGTTCCTCTTTCTCCCCACGATGATTATTAGACATTTTTTAGCCAAGATTTGCTCTGTGTTTTTGTAAATACAAAAGTTTTTTTACATGATATCACTTTGTAAAATATCTGCTCAGTATTGATTTGTTTTTTACCTTTTTCAAAAAAGAACAAGTTACTAAAACGTCTTCACGAAAGAATAAGAAGTATCAATTCTTTAGGGAAAAGAACAAGGTGCCCTCACTTTAGTTAATTTTTGTGTAATTGCGCATCTTGATGTTGCTGGTGGACATTAGGTAAGTTAGGATGTTTATTTTTTGTCCTCTAATGAGTAGCATAATTGTACATAATCATTATTAGTAATCAGTTTTTAGTATTATGTCTGTAACTATGTTTGACACTTTCATCATTCAATATATTTTTCTCCAATCTGCATTTCATGTTTGTATTCTCATTCTGTCTTGTTGCTATGCTCAATAGCATCAGGCATTTCTCAATCTATATCGTACTCATTTTTTAGTTTGCTTTCATGGATGATGTTGGGGGCCAAGAGGGGTGGGAGGCAGGGGTGTTGTTGGGTCTGAGTGGGAGGCATTGCGTATCTCTTTTCTCTTTTTTTAAGAACCACGCGACATATATGCTCGTGGAAGGGATTTTGTCAGGGTCCAACAAAGGATCCGGTTGCATAAATAAAAAGATTATTAGTAAGTACTAGTATTTTTTTCCAATGGATAAGCAGGCTCTGGTTGCATAAATAAAACGATTATTAGTAAGTGTAATATTTTGATCCCAACCATGGTCTTCTCTTGTGCATTACAAATTTGATAAGGAGGCTTGGTCCTACAAGATGGAAGGCTATATTACAATTTTAACAACTTTATGAACTGACCCAGCTAGGCCTTGTTTCTTGAAGATTTCCTACCAACCGAACAGGATCACGCTACACATCTTTGTCTGAACTCCTTAAATGTTTAATCAATCATGTGTTTGTTCATCCTCATATTATTATTTTTTGTTGCTGTTTGCAGCTGACCTTGCAAACTAATGTATACATATAGTGCCCTTTTTATTATTATGAAAACTAAACAGTGGGCGTTTTCTACTGCGTAGAGCAACTCTAGCTTTCTGGCTGGGTTGCTTTTGGGACAAAAAGTTGATTTTTTTTCTTGAACAGGTTTATAAATCTTACATACTAAGGTTGTTCTCTTTGTAGTGCAGACCTAGATGAAGTTGACATAATCGCATTCTCAAACGTGAAAGTCGCGTGCAGACTATAGCCGGAAAACTCCGGAGGTAAATTCTGAAACCTAAAAGTTACATGCATACTACACCGAGAAAACTCCGGAGGTAAATTCTGAAACCTGAAGGTTTCACGTAGACTACAACAAGAAAACTCTAGAGGTAAGTTCTGAAATCCAAAGGTTGCATGCAGACTGCAACCAAAAAACTCATGTAAGTAAATTCTGAAACGTGCAAGTTGGCTGCGGACTACACCAGAAAACTCATGAGATAAATTTCATAAGAAAAAGAAGTAACTCCCAAACCACCAGTACATCATGGATATAGAATCAAGAGGTGAGCCAGGAAACAATTTGCACACACGCACTGCTAGCAAACCGGCCGAGCAGTGTTTGGAACGAATTACAGTTACTCTGACCTAAGTTCCGCCCCAAAGAAAGTAAAGTAGTGTAAGTACATTGCAGTATGGAAGTACGAACAAATGTTTGTGTATGTACAATACGATACATACAAATGCGTAAAGGATGGTTTGCCCTTGCGGGCGTATATAACCTTATTTCTTACTGAAAATTAATAGTAAAACCGAGACAGCAAAAATAGTCTGAATGTGTTGAAGTAGCCTAACTTTTTATAGACCATTTAGTTGTATTGAGCGATTTTTAGCCTGGTTGATTAATGGTGTTTTTAGTCAAGAGTTGTGTTGTCCGTCTACTAATTGGTCATGTTGATCTCATACCGCGTTCATGTCACCGCTCTATCACTTTCTCTAAAAAGTTTGTAGCCAGAAGTATATTTGGCCTTGATAAAATCCCTACCTTTTTGGTGGCAGTTGGTGCTTTGGGTTTGAGATTGAATTATTTTTTGTCCATTTGATGACTACATAAGAGAATTAGCAGGCTTGTTGGAGAAAAAAATGATGTCGTCACATATATAGTTCTTGGTTCCGTCTTGTGCTTGTTTTCTGAATCATTTTAAGAGTGCGGTTAGTTTATGCTCATCTTTTCTACCATATTTTCAGTTGAGTGTCCTTGTTCATCTTTATGTGCAAAACATAAATATTGATTCTCACTAGTTTTTTTTTCACTTTCGGTATCATTGACATAAGCCAAATGATGAGAAAAACAAGAAGTGGATGTATATGTTATTTTTCACCTGTAATTTTATTTGTTTTTTCACACGTCCTTAAGGGTGACAACACTATCATGATGCAACCACACTAGTTTTTTGTACAAGGTTCAAGTAGATAACAGTTCTGCTACAAGCACTAGTTAGATGATAGAAAACATACCGGTGAATCATATCCTAGTGCTCATAATCACCAAATTTGAGAACATGATTTATAGAATAGAACCCTCAACATCGCCTATGGGTGCTTTAAGTATACTGTTTTTTAACATGATAGCGTAAAAAGCCGATTTTCTTGATGTGGGACTTTTTGAATTGAAGTTTGAGATACCTTGAGCCTAAAATGGAAAATTCTTCCATTGTTGGTTGCGACTGTCTAGGGCATTGTTGACTTTTTTTTATTTCTAGTTGATCCGATCCCTCTATCGTTGTTGCTAGCATGCACTTCTATTTGATTCTTGTACATGCTATTCAACATGAAACCAGTGTGGATTATTTCTTTCCACTTACTTAAAACTGTGTTGCATCTAGACGGTGATAACCAAATATTTTAAAAAGAATCAGAATTTTGCATGACCTTCTTTTTGTATGTTCATCTTCTATCAGCCATTAGAACCTCATTTCTTGTGATTAAAAAATAATGGCCATATTGAATTCGTATTGTTGAACTCATATTGTGTTCTTGTCGGCGCTCCTACACTTGCTCTAAATAGCATGTAGTTGTAAAGCTTGCTTGATTAATGGTATTTTAAGCCAAGAGTTGTCTTGTCCATTTTTTAATTAGTCATATTGATCTCATATTATTTTCATGTCAGTGCTCTAACACTTGCTCTAAATAGCTTGTAGCCGTGAAGTCTATTTGGCTTTAATAATATCCCTATCTTTCTGGTGGCAATTGGTGCTTTGGGTTTTACAGTTTTTTTCCTTTGATGTCCACATAGGAGAGTAAGAATGCTTGTTGGATGGCTAGTAGGAGGCATGACTTCTTTTGTTTGTTGAGCTTCTACTCGCCATTATAATTCTAGCTTTTGGAGTTGATGAAATTCCGTTATGTTGCAGTTCCGGAGTGGCATGCGTCCTTTATTGTGTGGATGGGGATTGAGGTACATCGTCAGTTACGTCTGTTGGATTATCCTTTTAATTTCATTATTTTTCATTTTCAAAACATTGTGGATGGGGTTTGTAATAATGCATGGGAATGATTTTTATTGCTGGAATCCCGTCTCGGTTTTACACTATTTTCAGTTTGGTTACTTGTCGCTAGCACCACCATGGTCGTTGTGGGGTCCTTCGTGTTCGGCATTTCGGTGTGTAAATTGACCTATTCAAAGGGAATATGAGAATGCTTCCATTTATATATGTATCAAGTGTTGTGTTATTATTGTAGAACATTAAATATTTATTGTTTTTAAGGGTAAATATTTATTGGTGGAGAACTTAAGATCGATCCTCTTTTTCTAGACAACAAGCACGCGGTATGATTTGAGAGAGAGAGAGAGAGAGAGAGAGAGAGAGAGCGCTCTGACATAGTAATTTTCTTATCTCTAGTTGAGCCTTAAACATTGTTTCAGGATGACGGACGAGATCTGACATAGCCCATTCCAAAGTTGTTCCCGTCGTATCTGTGGCACCAGAAAATATATCCTGCAAATGAAAATTAAGGTACGTTAAATTAGCTCATACTTCTATATGCCGCACTTATAGTGAAACTATTTGTGAAACAAAATCTTTCATTTGAAAAAATTGTATGTGGTATTTTGAAGTGAACTAAAGGATTTTTTTTACATACTTTGAAGCCTAAATCCCCTTACAAATGATTTGAGAACATTTCGAGGCACTCAAGGCAAGTACCTTCTCTAGGTATGATATCATGTGAGGCCATATGCCTCCCCTCGGGTTACACTTGACAGAGAAAGAGGTGAAAGATAACAATTGCAAAAATGGGACATTCAAGTTTATGAGGAATATGATTTCTGAGTGGTTTGATCAGGATGTTTGTTTATTCTTATTGAAAACATCACCACTTTATAGTCGACATAGGCATCTCTATAGTGGCAAAAGGAATAACAAACTTAATAAAGCAACATAGTTTATCTTCATGAGATTTCACAAAATTCATAGCAGCGCATGATTTCCTCGATTGCTAATGATGTGATAGAACTTACAAAAACCCATTTCATGCTACAAAAATATTGTGGAAGGGCTTATTACTCATGGGTTGCATCAAAAGACATGGGATTCTCAAAATTGATTTTGGCGAGACTGATGACAATGTAAAGTGAATGTTCATTCCACGACCAATGTTTATGGAATCTTTCCCTTTATGTGATGTCACTTGAAGGTAAAATGTGTGCAAGGTGGGTTCTTTGGTGTGAAAATAAATGATGATAAAGAACATTACTTCCAAGAATAGAAAGATTTCCATCAAGGGTTCTTTATTTTCATTAGTGTCGCTCAATATTATGGCGGATATGTTGGTTGCAATATTAAAACAAAGAAGGATTAAGGTCAAAGCCATGGTGTTCCACCCAGGGGGGTCATGATAGAATATATGTACTCATTATGAGGTTCATACCCTTATATTGCTACACCATGATAATGGATAGACAAATAGCATGGCGTTCGTGTTATGAGTTTCTTTGAAAATACTTAACAGTAAAGATTATAATTTTCCACAAGGGTGAAATCTATAAAGCTAACGGATATAATGTGTGGACAACATCAATGTCTAGGTCTTTGGTTTGTCAAGTATGTTTTTTTTCCTTATATTATCTTGTATTTGGATCTGCTACACGTGTCTTCGCAATAGTGATTGGAAAGCAAAAGACCGGGTTGAATTCATTCACACTATCATTCACATGTTTATGAGGTCATTTGAATCTTATCGAATGTTACCACAGTTTCTGGGGGGTCATCAAAATTTCCGGTAACTGGTGGCTTACCAGAAATTCTGAGCAGAAAGAAATAATCTTGAAATGTATGACATAGATAATGTTAACTAAATGGTTAATGATTTAAGTTTGTCGGAACAAAAGTAATCAATCTTTCCTATCTCGTGTCATATGCAAAATTTGTGCCGTTGTTTGCATCAGCTAGCAGTAAAAAAAAGTTTCTTTTGTTAAAAATACTCACAAATAAGACGGCGCATATGCTCTCTGTGGTTAGAGGGAATGCCAGCGAATCATCCTTCTGTAGCCTGAGCAGCACGTCCGGCAGGTCCTCGTCGTGGGTGCTTGAGGCGCCATCACCAGCAGCTCGCGCGGCCTTGCGCTCCTCGATCACGTTGACGATGATGCATTGCATGTGGCTGTAGCTCCTCTTCATGCGCCGTGCGCCGAAGCTGAGCCACCGCGCCAACCGCAACAATGTGAAGAGGTCGACGAGGCAGAAGCCGCCTAGCAGGGTGAGCACCACGTCTAACTCGCGGATGTACTCGTCCTGCTGCGTGAACCTGCCGCCGAACACCGCCCGCGACATGACGTTGTTGCTGACCTCCATCATCTTCTTGCTGATGTTGATGCTGTCGCCGGCCGCCGCAGCAGTGGCGATGTCGGCCAGGAGGTTGCCAACCTCCTCTGGCCGGATGCTCTCCATGCGCTTGACCTGCATGGAGCTGAGCAGCTCCACAATGCAGACCTTGCGCATCTGGCGCCAGTGGTCGCCATAGGGGGCGAAGATGATGCCCCTGCCGCCATAGCCGGCGATGTCCTGCATCGGCGTGCCTGGCCTGGTGGAGAACGCGAGGTCGTTGGTCTTCATCACCTGCGCCACCACCTCGGCGCTGGAGACCACCACGGCGTCGACCTCGCCTAGCTTCAGGTGCATCATTGGCCCATATCGGCGACACAGCTGCGTGATTTGCCGGTGTGGGACGAGGCTAACGACGTGGTGGAGGCTGCCGATTATCGGGAGTGTCCATGGCCCTGGCGGCAGCTGGTGCTTGTGTGGCTTGTTCTTGCCGCCGGCGCCGGCGAGCTTGAGAAGCCAAAGGGCAAGCGGCGTGCCTAGTGCAATGAAACACAAGCTGAACCACCCCTCCATGGCAGGCAGCTTTGCAAGTGCAGTGGTAGTGGTACTGATAACTTACATGTCTGGACTCTGCAGGTATATATAAATGTAAAAATTAAGTGAGTATACAGTATGAAAGTTTGGGCCGTTTTCTCTTGTGTGGCTATGAATATTGCAAATTGGTCTCAGCGATGGGGTTAGTACAAAAGGCATTACACGCAGAACTAATAGTGGAACCTGGATGCTCCTACATATTCTACGAAGATGTTTATCGGTCAAACCGCATAACAACATACATTGTTCCCTTTGAAATCGGTATGTTACTTGCCCGAGATTCGATCGTCGGTATCTCAATACCTAGTTCAATCTCGTTACCGGAAAGTCTCTTTACTCGTTCTGTAATACATCATTCCGCAACTAACTCATTAGTTACAATGCTTGCAAGGCTTATAGTGATGTGCATTACCGAGATGGCCCAGAGATACCTCTCCGACAATCGGAGTGACAAAACCTAGTCTCGAAATACACCAACCCAACAAGTACAAGAGCACCTTTATAATCACCCAGATACGTTGTGACGTTTGGTAGCACACAAAGTGTTTCTCCGGTAAAAGGGAGTTGCATAATCTCATAGTTATAGGAACATGTATAAGTCATGAAGAAAGCAATAGCAGAATACTAAAATGATCAAGTGCTAAGCTAACGGAATGGGTCAAGTCAAACACATCATTCTCCTAATGATGTGATCCCGTTAATCAAATAACAACTCATGTTTATGGTTAGGAAACATAACCATCTTTGATCAATGAGCTAGTCAAGTAGAGGTATACTAGTGACTCTCCTATTCAAAATTTTAATATGCCAGGGTGTTTGGAAGCAAACACAAATTGACAAATTATTATGAATGTGGTATCGATAAAATTCAGTTTGTAAGAACCTTTTGAAAATCCAAATTTTGATGCTCCATGTTATTTTATAGGGAACAAACTGCCTAAGATTTTGGGACAAAAATTAGATCAAAGAGCGGTGCAGATACAGGCTATAGAGAGAGATGGGGTGCAGAAGCAAGGCTACTGTGTGAATATAGTGTACATGTTAGACTGAGAAAATATTTTTCAAAATAGTCACTTACCAAACCACCATCTAATGTTGACAACAAGTAAGCATCTGCACCACCTATCTCAATGCCTTCATGCATTTATCTATTTGTAAGGACAAAACATGGATTGGATCATATGTTTTGCAAAGTGACATTCTAGCAAATCTGCAATCAGTATATACATATAAGTAAGAAATCAATGAAATTAACACTTATAAAACAGAGGAATAATGGTAGACAGATAGGAACACATTTTAACATCTCGTACAAGCCTGTTGATTTATAAAGGATGATTACTCGAGTATGTGTTGTTCTAAACAATTATATTGTGTAGAGTGACATTTTTTTACAGAAGAAATGGACAATATACGCCCGCCTACTCCTCCCTGGGGATCTACCGGGCCCACCAGATGCTCTTGCGCTGGCTGGTAAGCACGTACCTGCTCTCACTGATCATCCACACACTCTTCCTCTGCACCCATATCATCGACACGAGCATGTTGCGTCTAGTGTTATCTTTCTTCGGTTTGATCTCCTGCACAGGGAAAGAATACCACAACTGATCAGTGTACACCAGGCCAGCATTCTAAAAACAAAATGAAATGTGTTTTGACAAAAAGGAACTTATCCAACAACTCCAGTGCATGCTGGCATACATACCCTGAGCTTTTGAAGTCATGCTTATATGAAGCCACCTCCCTCCTCCGTCCCCAATTTTGCCATGAGGCCAATGATTAATCAAACTAAGCTTGTATTTTGAACAAAATGCATTCTTTTAAATGGTAATTTTGGTATATGTTTTTCAAACTAAGCTTGTATTTTTTTCGAAAAGGGGCGACTCCCCGGCCTCTGCATCAGAACGATGCATACGGCCAACTTTATAAATAAGCAAATAGGTTCAACAAGGTCTTATGGTCTGTAATGAAAGTAAAGAAAAGCTCACAAAGAGCCATAGAAAAATTACGACACTAGCCAAAAGACGCCACAACCGGCTGGCAAAAGAAAGATAGGTAAACTAATTGCCTATCCTATTACATGACCGCCATCCAAACCGGTTGAAAATATCCCACGCTACCATCTCCCACCGGATAGATCCAGTAACCAAATGCTCTCCGGCCTCCGTCGGAGTGAGTAGCGACCACATACGGATCAATGCAGTGGCTCGGAAGATAACCTGCAAAAAATGAATATTTGTTGTTCTGTTAAAAACCAAATCGTTTCTGCAGTTCCAGACTGCCCATAATAAAGTACATACTCCTACGCGGATATGTCTCGCTGTTTCGGACTCTATCCCATTAAGCCACGTTCCAAATAACGTGCTGATAGAACTCGGAGGAGTAATATTATAGGCAATGTGGACCGTCCATCATAGAACCTTGGCCAACGGGCAATCAAGAAAAAAGTGTTTGATGGTTTCATCCTGATCACAGAAACTACACCTAGTAGGTCATGTCCAATTTTGCTTTACCAAATTGTCCTTGGTTAAATAACTCTTTTATGTACAAACCACATAAACACTTTAATTTTCAGAGGAACTTTGACTGCCCAAGCATATTTGGAACTAGGAAGAGAGCTTGAATTAATAACATCAAGATACATTGATTTAACTGTAAATTCTCGAGACCTAGTAAGCCAAATGTGGTGAAGTTTGGACATTTTAGGAGCTGTCTGCAAAAAACAATTAGGCATGTGAGCAAGTTTGATGTTCTGCATTGTTCGGAGGTCATTTTGTCTTTTTTGACATGGCTCATCGAATGTCCAAACTTCACCAAATTTAGCACGGACATTACAAACTCAAGCATCTTGCACAAAAGAATTCGGAAGCTATGTGGTGAAGCTTTTGGCAATATTGTTCTGGTTTATAGCACTATGGGTCTGGTTTGGTTTGTGATTGCGTCTTCCTTCAAAAAGCATACAAGTTGTTTTTTCCGCCGGACGTATCTTTTAATACTAAAACATACATGCTCTTTTTCTAGCGGCTATGTGGCGAAGCTTCCGGCAGATAAGGTTTCTCTTTTCTGGCTGCTAGCTGAGTATGAAAGATTGCAAATTGGTCTCCCTGGGTTAGTGCAAAAGTCATTAGAAGCATCGAACTCCACTTTCTCCATTTCAAAGTAATTGAAGTTATTGTGTTTTCCCTTGTTAAATTTCTCTGTAGAAAAATTCATGAGCTAATACATACAACACGACCAAAGTACATTTGATGATGATAGTAAATTATGCCTGATAGCAAACCTAGGAATTTATCTAATTTAGAGCGAAGAAAGAGGTCTAGTACTGTACACTATTTTTGTCATCAGCAATCTAGCCGCCAATAATTTAAATTTTGTCATACTATCTCTAAATTTTGTCATCAACAATCTAGCCGCCACCAATTTAGTTTTGTACACCAATAAATCTCGACTTGTATATAGTTGCATACACTAGGAAGTTCATGAGTCAGCAGGTCCAGAGTTTTAACAGAACTTGTAGGTGGTCACATAAATATACCGGGTCTCACTCCAAGCTGCACTTGCGAACAGCTTGTAGCCTGCCATGGAGGGCTGGTTAAGTTTGTGTTTCATAGCTCTATGCACGCTTGTGGCCCTCTGGTTTCGCAAGCTCTCTGGGGGCAAGAGAAAGCCACAGCTGCCTCCTGGGCCATGGACTGTTCCCTTCATCGGAAGCCTCCACCACGTCGCCAGCGTGCTCCCGCACCGCAAGATGATGGAGATGTCTCGCCGGCATGGCCGCTGATGCACCTTATGCTCGGCGAGGTCCCAACGGTGATAGTCTCCAGCGCCGAGGCGGCGGCGCTGGTGATGAAGACCAACGACCTTGCCTTTGCTGGCCGGCCTCGCAGCGCGATGCTGGACATCTTCGGCTGCGGCGGGAGGGGCATCGTCTTCGCCCCCTACGGTGACCCATGGCGCCAGATGCGAAAGGTCTGCACCATGGAGCTCCTCAGCTCCAAGCAGGTGAGGCGTATGGACGGTATCAGGCCAGACCAGGTGGGCAGCCTTCTCCATTATGTCGCAGACGCGGCATCCATGGGTGCCGTCGTCAACGTCAGCGAGAAGGTGATGGCGCTCAGCAACGACGTGGTGTGGCGGGCGGTGTTTGGCGGCAAGTTCCCGCAGCAGGAGGAGTACCTCCGAGAGCTGGATGAGGCGTTCGTGCTGCTAGGTGGTTTCTGCCTCGTCGACCTCTTCCCGTCATCGCGGCTGGTGCGGTGGCTGTGCAAGGGAGAGCGCCACATGAGGAGGAGCTATGGCCACATCCAACGTATCAACGCCAACGTCATCGAGGGGCATAAGGCGGCGTGAGCTGCCACACAGGACGGTGCCTCCAGCACCGACGATGATGACTTGCTGGACGTGCTACTCAGGCTCCAGGAGAAGGACGCGTTCACATTCCCTATGACCACGGAGAGTATAGGTGCCGTCTTATTTGTGAGTAATTTTCTTTATGCTTCTTATTAATCTACCATGTGATATCATATCTGCAAAGTTTTAATGCAAAAAAAGCTAGCTTCATCATTTCATAAATCTGTTAGTCTCAACTTGTTTCATAGATTTATAAACGTAAATTGTTGTGTCTGAAATTGATTATTTGTTGCGTACTACTACATATGCAGAAACAATATATAAACATGCATACCACAACAATATTTTTCAGGACATATTTGCAGGTGCCACACAGACCACGGGAGTTGCCTTGGAGTGGGCAATGTCTGAGCTCGTCCGTCATCCCGAAGCCATGGCCCAAGCACAGATTGAGATCCGAGAGGTGCTAGGTCAAGGTCGAGCTGTGATTACTAATAGTGACCTCGCTGGACTCCATTACATGTGGATGATCATTAAGGAGGTTCTTAGACTGCATCCACCAGGTCCTTTGATCCCCCGTAGGGCCAGGGAAGACCGTAAAGTTATGGCTTTTGACATGCTTGAAGGCACCAATGTATACATTAATGCGTTTGCAGTTTCGAGGGATCCAAATTGTTGGGAAAGTCCTGAAGAGTTTAAGCCTGAAAGGTTTGAGAACAATAACATGGATTACAATGGGACATACTTTGAATTCACCCCCTTCGGTGTTGGTCGGAGGCAGTGCCCTGGGATACTATTCGGCACGTCAACTATGGAGATCGCCTTGGCAAATCTTCTCTACCACTTCGACTGGGTGCTTCCTGGCAAGGCAAACCCGGAATTTTTGGACATGACCGAGAAATATGGGATCATCGTAGGAAGAAAATATGACCTACAATTGATACCTATTTCCCGTGGAGGTTTCCATGCCACATAGACATAGATGGACGTGCATTGCCACGTAGATATGTCTGTACTTTTGTTGATGTATACCAATATGTATCATTGCACCAATAAGAATAAAAGAACCTCATTGAACTTGCAATATATTATGGTGGATGACACAAACTATTGATTGTACCAAAACACGAAGTTTGCACTTTTTAAATTGCCCCTGGTGACGATGGGTTAGTTACTGTATTGATGCATGTTGTATGGACCAAATTTCAAACTAGTTTCATGGTCTGATATCCTCCGTGTAAAATGCAAGGACTGACCTATAATTTCTTCTTATTTGTTTCTTTTGGATCCTTTTGGAAGATGTACTGCTAGGTTTATCAAATTAGATCCGGTTCCTTTGGACCGACTTTGCTAACAGTAATGGCCTCGCCCAAGCATTCATGGGTGCATCAAACGTGCAAGCAGCACTAGGTTACTGACTTGGCATGCTGTAGGCCAAATGTAGCTTGATGTTTTTCTACTCTCTGAGCTTTTGCACTGTTCACATCTGGTTTAGTCTATTGACCAACATTTTCTCATAAAATAAACTGTTTTTTATTATGAATCAAAAGGAAATGTGCGCCCTACTCATAAGATTTCACAGAAAAACAATTATCTCAGTCACTCATTTTCTGAAAGGACTACGGTAATTGCATAGACCCAGCACTTGTTTTCTCTCTCTCTCTCTCTCTCTCTCATGTCTTGTTTAATTGCCCACCAAGCTGATAGTGCTGCTTAATACATCATGGGCAGACCAGTAACAGACACTATGCTACCACTTATCATATTTTAATTCTATCTTTCTTTGTTTAGATCTATGGAAGAATGTGATTGCTAGGTTCGGTTGGTGGACATGGAACAAGATATCTATGGCCCTAACTCAAAGAAGGCGCATTAAAATATTTATGCTCTTCTTGTGTCAAAGCGCACCTATATTTCTCAACAAATTTATTATATCTTTTAGTTGCCACCGCAAATGACTATATGAATGGTGACTGCGGTGTCAATCTTAATACTATACTATTGAGTGGTGACTGCCTTGTGATGTTTTCATCCGTATATCTAAATAAAACATTATAGTTGAATGTGACTCCGCCGGCTGCTAACAAAGCAACAAACATGAATGCATTAGCGCAATTATGGAGCAGATTGTCTTGAACTCGCATGCATCCCACCAGCATTCGTCCGGCTGCTAACATGCGCCATGCATGCATCTAATGCGTGTCACACCCACGAAGTACGTGCAAGATATACCTGATTACTATATGCATTGTCACGCCCATGATTGATCTGTGCCTTTCTGTAATCTAGCCATGCAATGTTTTGGTTGGAGCGGCTGCTGTGAAACATCTATGCAATCTAGGCAGCATTGTCTTTGGCCTAGTATCAATCATACGTAGATAACACTAAAACTTGTTACAAGAAAGCACTGTCGTACTCGAACTATGACGTAAAACCTACATATTCCATTAAACTAATAAATCAGGCAAAACATCGATTACTAACTGAACTACAAGACCTGAAAATAGCAAAAGAAAGGTACCTTTTAGTTATGAATGCTAGCTACCAGGAATTTGTTGTTTTAATTGATTTTTAATTTTGTCACATACTCTATCAGGTTTACAAGAATATATATGATGTTTTTGATATTGAGCCGACGTTAGAAGTCAGTTTGACGCCTAGTTTTGCCTCCTACGTACATGCATAATGTTTGGTCATAGATATTTTTATTTAGGGCTAGTTTGGTTACTACCCTGGACACCATGCCTGAAGAATATTGCTGCCTGTACTCTGCCTGGGAATTTTCTCTTTCGTGCCTGGTCAGGCAAGCTAGGCAGAGATGTGTTTGGTTCCTACCTGGACTGATGTACTCGTACTAAGGAATAAATGTCCGCACAAAAACTAAAGAGAGTCCTACTGGTTGGCACAAGTCCCTATACTAGTATTAGAGGCCAGGCAGCTATTAGCCGGTGCGCAGGACCAGGAATTCAGAAGCCTGGTAGACTAATAGCTGGTCATGTTTGGTTATCCAGGCCCGGGCACTACGATCTTTTCCAGGAACTAAACAAACACCGCCCAGGAAGATCACATGCGTGCTCCAGGCCAGGCTTGAAACAATGAGGATGCAAACAAAACTGATCCTTAGAGCTTTCTAGGGCCACAACACAGAGTCTTTTCCTATTCTTTTTCCTCACATCCTCACCATGGGTTCGAGTGTAGGCTGCATGGTAGTTGTCCTTTATTTCTCTTCTTTTTCCCCGCTTAGACCCGTGGCCATCTGAATAGGAGTTAGCTCACCCTCGCGAGGCCAAATTTAGATTCATGGCGCAATGTGATTGCTAGCTTCGTTTGGCACAGATGGAGGATTATCCTGTCAACTTAAAGGAGGCCCTTACAAATACTTTATGTTCCTCTTGTGTCTGAATGCAACTACATTTCCAAGGTAGCAACACATTAAATTACTCACATACAATTAATTAGCATGGTACAAAGTGTGCGGGCACGCAGGGAGGTGAGACGTGTCTATCTAATCTAATGGTAATTTGTTGATGTCCGACTGTCCTGTGACGTTTTCGTCCATATATATTACCCTCTAACAATACATTGTAGTTGAAGGTGACTCCTATCGGCTGCTAAAAATAGAGTATGAATGCATGCATGGATCTTGAACTAGTGGGGCAGAACATAAAGACGTCATGGCATGTATACTAAAAATGATTCAACCGGCTGCTAACATTCCCAGTGAAGAGCAGATCTTAAAGTCGATCTAGTGGACGTCGCACCGAATTCCCAGTACGCACAAGATCATATACCGGATTCCTCCGGCTGCTACTTGACGGTGAGAAACGTGGACGCATGCATGCGTTGAGTGGTCACAACTACATAAAGATAGGCCTGATTGTCACACTCACGATGGTATGTGCCTTATACTGTTCCAGCTGGTGCGGCTGCTATGAAAAGTGGATGCAATCTAGACGATGTTATCTTTGACAAAGTATCAATCATATATATAAAGATAACAATAAAACATGTGGCAAGAGAAGCAGTGCACAAATTACACCGCGTACATGTCCTTTTCTTTGTAGCCAGTTTGCGATCTCATAAGCACCACACGTCCAAACGAAAAGAAACCCACCTACTCGGCCTATGCTGAGAAACTGGCACATTGCATTAGGCTGATAAACCAAACAAAAGAACGGTTACCAAACGAATTACAAGACCCAGAAAATTCTCTAGTAAACGATAGATGAAGTAATTTCCACAACCACAACCACGACAGACATGCAAAATAGGAACCAGTACCATATTACCTGCACAACGGCTTCATCTTAGAGAAAACTAAAACTTTTGAATTCCTGCACCAATAGTTTTGTAGGAGACAAAATCTGCTAAATCGAGGGTGAACAAAAGCCCCGTCATGGTTACGCCATGTCAAAGTTTCCCTCTTTCCATCCTTTTCTCTGCACCCAAACCGGTCGAATGGCTGAGCCAGACCAGCCTAAGTGTCAACGACCCGTCCCATGCACCCGCTCGCAAATGGCTTAAGCTGCACCAGGTCGCACCTTCACCTGACTCGTGCACCACCAATATTTGCCCTCATATGCATACACTTAGGGGCAAGTATTTGAAGGAGGCGGCGACACCTATGGAGAAAATGAACACACATAAAGCATCTCCAATACGTGATTTAAAATATAGTAGAGGCGCAAAGAAAATGCTCTTTACGACATTTTGACATAAAAACGGTACTCCAACAGCTTCCCAATCTCTATATTTTTGTGGTCCTAACTAGAGGCAGCCCTAAAATACACCCTCTTGTGTTGCAACTATACAACACCATGCGCAGCCGCGAAACAAAAACGCAGCCGCGTGCAGTCAAACCACCATCCGGAACATTCCCTTAGGTGAACATGCAGAAAAGCCTCCCGTCCCACTCAGCTGCTGCTACCAAATCCGTTCGAATCCGGCCGCTTCCGGCCAAAGACGCCACCACTGTACCGCTGAAAAGTCAGATCCACCGCGCCCTCCGTCGCTCGCACTGCCGCACCACCGCAACTACTGAATGGCAACGAGCCGTCACACTGACAAATACATATCACTGGTCCTACCGCCTCACCTCATGGCTGCCGGATCAACCGGCCCAGGCGGTAAATCCTCAACTATGCCTTAGTCTCGAGGGAATCGGCCGCCACCGCTGCCGAGCCAACGATGCTATAAGATCCATGAGAGACTGCTATAAGATCCATGAAACTTCAATTATACAAAACATCGCTGCAATTTGCGGGCCGTTGTATTTGACCAAGGATAAATGTTCCCGAAGGTATCTCATGTGTGGGCTTGTCTTTTCATTTAGCAAAAAATGTTTTATCTTTATCTTCAGCAAATAAAAACTCTTGAATTCCCTCCCCATCTGGAATAGGGCACAAAGTTTATTCAACACACCATGAACGAAAATCCCTAGCATTGTTTACTAGACCACATGATCCTGAAAACTAGATCAACATAGAAGGACAACTTAAGGAGAAGGAGAACTAGTATTTCGCAAGGCGCTGGTGTTGTTGACATAGTCAAGAAAAAAAAGACCTCAAATAAAAGCTATAATGTTTGCATCTCCCAACCTCACGACTTAGTAGAGGCGATGGATCACAGGTAAAAATAGTTAAGATCTTGGACCGGGCAGCTATGGTTAGGTAGGGGGAGTTGCCGTCAAGCTATGATACTTTAATAACATGGCATAACGATGGTAATGAATGCATGCCCTAAATTATTAGTGTTAGCTATCTAGAGTTTTTTTGTACTCCCTGGGTCTCTGATGGTGGAGCAGGCACATGTGACTACCTATCCTTCCTCTGCAGGAAGCGGCAGCAAGCACAACACACAGTTCAATCATGTAGTAGAATAGCAGTATTTTCATTGTACTCATTCTCCAGTTTATAAGGCCCACATGTACTGAATAATCATCAATTCGACCAACATAATGCTAGTATTATATCACAATAAAAATAATCCATAGAAAACTTCTAAATATATACCATTTGTGATATACATTTGGTGTTACTTTGATTAAACGATTAATTTAGGGATACACTTGGGCCTTATAAATCAGAAGAGGGACTATCTAGTATAATTCGCCCGACTGCTAATACGCATCATGCATTCATCTTAAACTTGATGTAGTATAATCGAAAAATGATGTACAATGGATTATTGGCTCTATGCATAAGAGACCTGCATGCATGATGAGTGATCACAACAATTGGCATCAGTGTTTTGCTGACTATACATTGTCACGCCAATTGCATGCATTGAGCTAACTCTGTAATGCTCCTGGTGCGTCTGCTATGAGATGCAATCTAGGGGCTGCCATGGTCTTTGACCAACGATCCATCCTATGAAGATAAATATAATACATGCGACAAGAAATACATTCCTGAAAGTAAACTTTGATTTAACTTTGGCAGGTCCATTATTTTTCTTTGTACATTCTACACAAATTAACATAGTTTTGAATTGTTATTTTTACATGCTCTATCAAGTTTAAATTAGTGTGATATTTTGGATTACAACACAAATTGAATGTAAATTTGGCAACCAGTTTTTTTCTATTAAGTATATGTACAACAAACAACCGCACCCAGAAAGGGCTAGAATATTCTGATCTGAGGTATATCCAAACTGCCAAAAAATAAGATAAATATTCAATTTTCAAAATAAATGAATACAAAAGATTCATGTATAGAGAGGATGGTTACAAGTATGTGGATGTAAATTCTGAACATAAACATGACAATACTATGTGACATGTAAAAAACAGACAAAATGACTAAGGAACAGTGCAAGCCACAAATATAGCAAGCTAAAATAGATTTCTTCACGTTGGAAATAGATGATTTTATGTCCATCAATCGGGCGGGTCTAAAGGCACTACCGGATAATCAACCGGAAGGTAGGTAGATTAGTAGTGCATGCAGTCGCCTTTATAGTTCGGCCGGCCGGCTGCTAACGATGAGAAATATGCATGGACCTGCCATTGCGTGGACATTATTTAAAGGCCTCACGCACACATTCTCCTTCCTCCCCAAACAAAGCTATCTATATCCCAAGCTACTAAACCTATGAAACAAAGAAGCAACTGTTAATTTCTATGGCGTCCGGCAATGCTGCTACTCCTGCGTTCAGCTACGAGCCCTCACCATGGATCGACTTCTTTGCTGGATATGAGCCACCGCCGTTACAGGTATATAATAAAAGCTAACTATTTATGGCACAAAATGTCACCATGCACAGAGGTATTTATTTGTAACTATTGTATGCGTTTTTGTACTAGTATCTACTACTCCGGCCTACGCTGGGCCAGCCCAAGAGGTGCCAAAATGTACACCATGCACCCACCACTTGCGGGCCCAAGTAGGAACACATTTCTAATTACCATCCGTGCTCCTCTAGAGATCCATGTCAACCGGTTGCTTATCGTGTGTACTTCACTAGTCGACACTTCTTATAGTATCTGAATATGTGTACAGACTTTATATTTCACATATCCGGCGGTAGAAATTTGTCATATTTTGGATGTCTATTTTGTATATCATCAACACCACTCATAGTCATAAGTAAATCGTCTAGTGTAACTCCATGCTTGAGTGGAAACAACTTGAAACCACATGCATGCTTTTGAAATTAAATATGCTGGCCACGACCGACACCCTTGGAAGATACATGTGGGTAGCCTTTGGTTGGCATATGTTGGAAAGTTGGACTCAGTGAAAGGATATATGGTTATTCTATACAGTCATGTACTTTTGGTCCATTTTCTTTCACTGGAGATACGAGTTGTTAGATTTTTTCAACTATTTTTGGTTTTGGCGACATTTTTTTACCTAGCTAACCCTTGTCCCTTTTGGTTAATTAAAAATGTTCAATGCTTGCATTGCAGAAATCCAAGCAGTGGATGACGCTTAGGGCAAAAAAACTGAAGGAAGACATATGTATGTTGTTTAAATCCAGCAATGACACAGTGGTAAAAATGTCCTTAGTGGATAAACTACAACATCTCGGAATCGATCACCTCTTTGAAGACCAGATTGACACCGCTATGTGGCAAATCCTGAAGAGTGAATTTAGTAACTACAACCTCTATGAAGTTGCCCTTCGGTTTCGCTTGCTGAGGGAACATGGATACTGTGTATCTCCAGGTATATATAATCCTAACAATTTTTTCTTGTTATGCATAGTTGGTTACGAAAAATTATGGAAGAAAAATCATGATATGCAAATTTTTAACTGGCTAAGAAATTGAGTTATCAAGATTAGATTGGTGACCTTATTTGCAAAATATTTCATAATGTGGACGGCATGTCTACAACAATAGAAGCTCCATTGACAATGTGGTCACGAGAACACCAACATTTATTTATTGATTACAGATGTTTTCAATCGATTCAAAAGTGAAGATGGAAGCTTCATTAATGATATAACAAATGAACCCAGGACACTATTATGTCTATACAATGCATCTCATCTTCTATTTCATGGTGAGCCAGCACTTGAAGAAGCCATAGCTTTTGCAAGGCATCATCTTGAGTCATGTAGTGGTAGTTTAAAGACCCCACTTGCTCAACAAGTCCAACGTGCCCTTCAGATACCAATGCCAAGGACAAATAAGAGGGTGGAAATGCTACATTATATCCTAGAGTACGAACAAGAGGAGCATAACCCAATCCTACTGGAGCTTGCCAAATTGGATTTCAACCTTCAGCAAAATGTCCACTTGAAGGAGCTCAAAGCTATTACCAGGTATGTTATTTATCTTTCTTATATAAACAGAATATATAACCCAATAATGATTCACGGGTGGTTGCCCTCGCATACTACATCTTCAAACAAACAAAAAACCAAAAGTCTAGTTACCACTACATTTCTAGTGCTTAACGTCATCTAAATTAAGAGCTTACGTGCCTTTTTTCATCAATATGAGAATGCATATTCATTAATGGTTCATGATGCTTTAGTGTTTCGTTGTTTTCTGTGCATTGTAGGATAATTACATAAATGGCGTAGTGATAGAGTAATGCACATGCTTTTAGTAATAATTGACCAATGTTCTTTTATCTCTTAATGGGGCTAGCGATGTTATATTCTATGTGGACAATATATGTACTAGTTCAGATAACATTGCTTAATTAATTCACAGGTGGTGGAAGCATTTTTTAGGATATATCGAGCTAAGCTTTATCCGCGATCGTGTGGTGGAGGGTTATACATGGGCCTCTGTGTTGTACTATGACACAAAATTTGAGCTCACTCGAAGTATGATCACAAAGATGATTGTACTAATTACCACATTAGATGACATATATGATAACCATGCCACCCTAGAGGACAGTTGGAAGCTACATGAAGCAATACAAAGGTGGGATTGATTTAGCTCTACATTTTATCTCTCAAATTGTCAATGCATCTAATGTATATTCCACTAAGATAGCGATTCCATATCATATCAATACGTCCTTAGAATCACTCGCAATCACAGTCATAAATATGTGCGCAACGTGATTTTTCCATGATGTTCGAAGTGATAAAGTAATTACGAACATGTATGTACTGGATAATAACTATTTTAGTATTTAAGAAGAAGTAAATGAAGACCCTGCATTGCCGTGACCATAAGAGTGCAATTCTATCAAGAAAAAAATGGTATACAAATAATGCTTCAAACCAGGAGCATATTACTATTCTTTGGATAATCACGGCATCCAGAGGTGGACGAGCTGAATCCGATGGTGAATTATCAATTTGCCCGGTGCCCCCACCCCATCCACGCGCGCGGGCAGATCCACAGCTAAAATTCCATGTTGACATGAAATTTTCATAAGTCCTAACACAATAGCACTCATTGGTACATACAAGTAATGAGCTAATGCTCACTACTATCTGGTTACAATTGCAATTTCAAATGAAAATGTGATGCATGATTAGATTATTATTTTATTAACACAAACATATAAGTTGCCATAATAAGATATGGATGAAAGAAAATCTAAATGCAGTAACAAATGAGATATATTGCCTATAATGAAATTTTGATGTCATGTTACACTATTTGCCTCATGGAGCAAAGTGAAACTAGTGGTTCTTACTGTGTTGAAGAAAGATAAAGAGTATAGAAAAATAAAAGGTTAGGTTAACATGCAAACAAAGAATTTTCAAACTACGATAACTTGTATTAAGATTGCTTTTGTGAATTGGCCTTCAAGATGGGATAAGAGCGCCCCTTTTCTCCTGCCGGAGTACTTGAAGAAGTTCTATATGGAGATGCTGAGGACATTTGAGAATATTGAGGCTGAAATGCTAGCCAATACGAACTACGATATAGCACACCTGAAAAAAGCGGTAAGTTCATGTACCCTTTTCTGTCACAACATCTCTCTCTCTCTCTCTCTCTCTCTCTCTCTCTTCTCGTTAATTTTGGGATTACATCTCTTTGTTTGTGTGCAGGTCCAAAATAACGTGACTGGTTACCTACAAGAAGCGAAATGGTCACACAGGAACCACAAGCCAAGCTTTGTAGATCAGGTCAAGTTGACTAGTCTGAACATTGGTGTGCCAACGATATGTGTGAGTATGATGGCTGGAATGAGTGATGCAATGATGAAGACAGCGCTCAAATGGGCTGCTAGTGTCCCGGATGTCGTCATATCAGTTGGGAAGATTTCCCGTTTCATGAATGATATCGGTGCATTTGAGGTATATATATATAATATTTCAAAATTATTTTTTTGCATGCATGTTACTTGCTCCTTTCACACATGTAAGAAGCTCAATTTCAAGCATACTGAGATATAATTTTGACCAACAATTTGAGTGCTAAAATGTGATTTATTTGACAAAAAATATCATAGTATGGATTATACTTAGAATTATTTTTTAGCAATGTCATTTTTATGATGCTACCTTAACTTCATTGGTCTATTTTTTTTATAAATTTGTACACATCGAAATGTGTTGGCACCTATGGAAAAGGGGGCAGGGCTCAGTTACCAAGTTTGTACTATCATTGTGAGTGCATGCAAGATTATTAAATTGATACATACTTACATAAAGATGATTATTGATGTCATCATACAGCGTCGAAAATGCAAGGGGGATATGGCAAGCACTGTAGAGTGTTACATGAATGAGTACAACGTGACAAGTGAAGTGGCCATTACCAAAACTGTTGCCCTGATAGAACATGAATGGAAGACCCTGAACCAAGCTCGCTTTCAAAATCATCTCCCTGCATTGCAGCAGTTCATTAGCTTAGCGATTAGCACAACATTTTTTTATGGTAACAGAAATGATATATACACTGGGTGAAACCTAACATATTTTTACTAATATATCTAACAAAACCAGGTTTTTTAAAAAGTTTTTGAACAAGTATCAGTCAAGTTTGGATCCATAGCAATACACAGGACACTTTGCTGTGCGCAATATAGGCATCATGTATGCAAAGATAAATTACTTAATTAGCTGATAGGGAATACTAGTAATTAAAACCTGGGATCTGTTGGAGGATGCGGTCTGGATTGGATGTATGTCTACGCTTGGCGACGACGGATGACATCTCCAGTGGAGATTGGGGAGCGAAGGTCGCCGATAAAACGGCGACTCGCGATTAGGATCGCGATCCTCTTGAAGAAGCGAACTCGCGATTAGATCTGACCAACTCGGAAGGGAATAATTAGGCATCCAAACAGGCATGCGGTCAAAGCTACAGCTACAAGCTACACATCGGATGAGGAGTCGAGGAACGAGCCGCTGTGTGCCTTAGGCTAGACACAGCCTGCGTCTCCATGTTCAGCCCATGTCCTAGTGCGTAGTGGGCTTAGCCTAGCTGGCTAATGTATACGTACCCTGGGTGGGGGCCCCTGCATCCTGGGGGCCCGGGGCGGCCGCCCCCTCTGCCCCCCCTCAGGGCCGGCCCTGCATAGAATGTAGAAGGGAATGGCTAGTGGTAAGTCGACTAAATTTTCAGTTATGTTCTTTTGATTTCGTTTCAGCCATGGGATGGAAAACAGGCGGTGCAGATTACTTCTTTATCCTCCAGACAACTTTCTTCTTCTCCATCCAACCGCCAGATGGACCACCGGCCGAACCGTCGACCACCACCACCCGCGGCCAGCGGCGCTCCTGCTCAGCCTCACCGCCCCGCCCACCCCTCATCCTCCTCCCACCGACATGCTGCTGCCCCTTGCCATCCCTCCAGCCCCGGCAATGACCAGTTTTTTCTCCGGCGAACTTGCACCACCGCCGTGCTGCCACCCCTACCTCCCCCCTTCATCAACGATAGATGATGGGGTAGCCTCCTAGGGAGCTCCTTCCTTCACTCCGGCGAGTCAGCAGCTGCTTCTTCCTTCCCTCTGGCACCTGCTTCCTTCTAGCGAAAATCGAACAAACCAAATTGGATTTTCAGGCGACTGATGTTTAGCTATTATGAATGTGAAAAGACAAATAAAGAGTGGCTTGACAAGCAAGAATAACCATTCAAACAAGTACACATCCGATCGATCTCACATATTATAATATCTATAGGAGTAGCGTTGCATCCATCTGTATTAACTAACCTGCATCTACCCGTTATAATGACCTGACAAACCAGCAAAGGTATAGCTAAGACAGTCTGGCCATTCTGCACCATGTTGAGAATGATGTATAGGCCAATTTATAGCCCACACTTTAGAGCCTTACTTAATTCTTCGGTGTCCCACATACTTCACGCATGTTCATACACTTGCATCATGGATAATGGATATGCATGTGATGTGTCCTATCCCTTCCCTGCCACAAGCGTGACATTAACCTAGTAAACAAAATAGAATTTACTAAGACGATCACTTTGGTTTATTTGTTGCTATTTTTATCCTTGTAGAATTCAGGATGTTTATTTTGAGAAACAAAGCTCATTTGTATACTTTGATATAACACAATTATTATTTTCTTCTTCCTCTTCTATCACGAATTCACCTACCTCCATTGTCAACATGCTCAGATTTTAGGGTGACAAGCTGACAGCTATGCCTTCTTTCGCATTGACATGACTGTCAACTCGACAAGTAGAGATTGACAAGTTTCATCTGCCATGGGTGTTGTACACAACAAAACTTGAACAAGTGTATTGGAGCTAGTTTCATCTGCCACAGATCATGTATCCTACTGCATAAGGTTTTGCATGGATATAAATAGGGAGCATCGCACACTATGGGGTAGCTAAGCTACAAACATTAATATATGCTTTTGTATCCAGATTGATTAATTTAAAATATCTTACTATTTATGTAAATAACATGTACATTATAGGTCCTGGATTATTTTTAAAGGTAGGAGCATGATTTAATTGGTGGATTTACAAATGTTAAACGGAATTATAAATATGCATAACATTCATCATCCCTATTGACAAAGTGTTTTTAATGGTTAACAATATTAATGATCTTCATAATAATGTTCATAAAAGAAATACCTAGCCTGCTCAAGTGCATGGGTTGAGGAATTGCTGACTTAACCACAACTATTACGGCATTAACCGATAACATAATCATGTATTCCATTTGTTCTTTATGCCGGGAACCGCCCATCACCCAAACTAGTAAAGCCTCTATCTCACCTCCGCCTACGACGTAGCGGCTTTGTTGCCTGCTCCGATTCATTCATGGCAAGTCCTCGCAGGCCACGCTTCGTCTTCGCTCGACACTTAGCGTGCGTACGGGGGAGGAATCGACTGGCGCTCAAAAAACATTCATATGGTTCGTTATTAGCATTTAGCAAACATAGTACAACCAAGAAACCTTGATCAGCCCAGCTAATTAACTAGTTTTGATCTCTGTCCTTTCAAGCTCTAGGTGAGCACGCAATGGCCGCTTCATGACAGTGAAGAACTCAACATGCGGCTGGAGATCGACAGCAAGCTCACCTTCTCCCTCCCTCCACCGGAACTCCCTCACAAGGTTGGCGGTGAAGTAGCTTAAGTGCAGCATTGCGACACCCCTACCAGGGCACATCCTCCGACCACCGCCGAAAGGCATCATTTTGATCGTGCCGTCGGTTCCTTGGGATGCATCCTTGCAGGACAGGAACCGTTGTGGCTTGAACTCGTCAGGGTTATCCCACGCTGTCCTGTCTCGTGCTATAGCAGCCAGTGGGAAGTACACTTTTGTGCCCACTGGAATACGCCGGCCATTGTGAACCACATGATCCTCTTCCATCACCTGCCTGAATGCAAAAGACGTCGGCGGATGCAGCCGGAGTGCCTCCATGATCACAGCGTGCAGGTACTCCAGCTTCCCAAGAACAACCTCGCTGACTTCCTCGGCGTCCGCACCCACGACGGCATTGATCTCCTTCCGGACGGCCTCCTGTATGTCAGGACGCTTCACCAAGTTGGCCATGATCCACTGCAGCGCTGATGCTGTCGTTTCAGTTCCAGCACCAAGGAACTCGGAGCACATGCCGACGAGTTCACCATCGGACAGCCTTCTTCGATGCCGCCTTGGGTCCTGACTGTGGTCGTCCGGCACCTTGAGATCGATGAGCGTGTCCACATACACCGGCGTCTCGCTGGGTCGCCGGTGCCGGCCGCGACGGGAGTCGATGAGTGGTAGGTACGTCTGCTCCTGCTGCTGTCGCAGGGCGGCTAGCTTCCTCCACCGATTACGATAAATGAGCCTGGTCAGTGCGGGGAGCTTCGCGTGCGCGAACACGCGCGCCGTAGATAGGGACTTGACGAGGTCACTCTGAGCGTCGGCCATGGCACGGACGCGGTTATTGTCGATGTCGTCGCCGAAACACATGTTGGCCACCAGGCCAAACATAGCGTAGCGGATGCTCTCCGCCGCGTGAACCACGCCGTTTTTCCTCTGCTCGGCGAGGTCCACGACGAGTCCATGTAGTGCACGGCGGCGCGCTGACGCGTGCCGGTGGAGCTGCGTTGGGTGGAGGACCTCCGATGTGAGGTTGTGACGAATGGCGCGCCAGTGCTCACCGTAGGGAGCGGAGGTGATGTTCTGGTATTGACGGCGCGAGAGGATGGCGCTGGGAGAAATGGACGGTGGGCGGTTGGAGAAGGAGCCACCGGCGCTGCCGCGCACGAGAAGGCTGTGCGCCGTCTCGGGGTCCGTGACGAAGATGCTAGCTGGCTGTGGCTTCCACACCGTGGAGAGCTCCGGTGCCAGAACCGACTTGGCCCTCGTGAGAAGGGCTTTGATTGGCGATGCATGGTGGAGGAGGAGGAAGAGGAGAGCCAAGGGAAGCAGGGTTAGGAGGAGCAAGTCTGCCATGGCTTGATGGATTGAGCTGCGCCTGCCGTATTTACTCACGCATGGGCTTGGCACGCGGTAGTTGAGCTGCATAGATGCCATTATAATATAATTCAATGTTTGGCTGATACAGGGGATGGGACGGTCTTTATTGCACCTTTATTGCTCACCTATAGACGGTTGTGAAAATAAGTATCGCTAACTTTTGAGTAGGTGCAAAAAAATACTTTCGACTTTGGAGTAGGGTTTATTAGTCCCTCCCATATTTTAAGTCAAAATTTAATCACATATTTGACTAGCAAATTGTCAATGCATGTCACAACAAATCAAATAATATTGTTGGATTCATATTTGAATGTAGTTTCCAATGATATTATTTTTTAATGTATAGCTTAGATTTTATTAGTTCAAATCATGATTAAGAAATGACCCAAAATACGGTGACCTGTAACCAAGACATAGATAGTATAAAAAATCCTGTGCATGGACAGGCGTGAAATACTCTCTTGTCACAGTCCGACGCGCTTCAACAATCTCTGAAACCAAAGTGATTAGCGATTAAACTGAAAAATATCATCTATGGTTATACCACGGCGCCTAACAATTGGGGAAATTAACACGTACACACATGCATGCATTTATTCTACCTCGCATACACACCTGCATGGAGAGAAATTTGTGTGATTGATTGCGGTTGTCACGCCCTAATTAATTGGGCATTAAACCAAACGTGTCTAAAATCCCTTTGGTGGTGAAAATGCATGAAAATTGATATGTAAACTGACAATTTAAAGGGAGTATGGTGATTGATCGTTCGCAAGGTGCTCAACAAATAAATCTGAACTCGTAACGTGCCAGCGAACTCTCTGATGGACCTCATTTATTACTCGGCCCTGGCTAGATAGCCACATGCTATCATTAATGAGGTTGTTGTCATATTTTTGAAATTGCGTTACTCTCTTCTATCCACATTACTTGTCACTGCTTTACTAGTACTCTCTTCGTATTGATGCATTAGGAACATTAGAGCATGATTAATAATACAACAAATTGCTAGCTATAAGATGTTGTCATATCATTTATAGCCAATTCATATAGTCACTCATACAATAAGGTTAGCTATAAGGTTGGCTATAAGATTACTATTTTTCCTCATCTTCTCTCTATCTCTTTCTTCGTATTTATTGCATCTGCCTTGAAGCACGCATATAGTTAGGCTCTTGCATGGGAGCCCACTCCGCTTACTTTTTCATGTCTCTCTCCTCCATGTCGACAAAATTGCCATGTAAGCAGGCTATAAGCCTGCTATTGTACTTGCTCTTATGAAAACAAATAATCCTAAAATGCTACATTGGTTACGCCAGGGAAGAGCTGCTGAGGTAGTTTCCTTCTGCATCACGACACACTACTATTGTCGCGTCTCCAAGCTTGGGATCATTCTACAAATTAGTGGGATCATTATTACCTAGAGCTGACAATCTTCCAAACCCATTTTCAATATTATCACAACGATATTCATCATGAGGCTTAAATAAACTTTCAATATCATAAGAATAATCACCCGAATCATGATAATTGCAAAAGGTAGTGGACGTATAAAAATTAGCATCCCCAAGCTTGGGGCTTTGCATATTATTAGCACAATTGACATTAATAAAATAATCGGGCTTTGTATGGGCTGAGAAGGGTTACGGGCCAAATAATTGGGCTTTGTATGCCCATGAGTTAGCGGGCCGACATCGATTAATCGGCCTAACAACCGACTAATCGGTCTAACAGACCATTTAACTGGTCTAATAGACCATTTAATCGGACTGGCAAGTTAACATGATGAATAGGTCTTATTCGATTCGGCCACCTGATGAGTAGCGATTAACTAGCCAATTTACTGATTAATCGGATGAATTATAGAACAGTGCACATATCCAAATCAATTAGTGTCTTGGGAGAGCGCGGAGAGGATCAATGATCCATGATCCGTGGTCCTATTGCTCTGTCTCTCGAACTTACGGCAAGGGCCAAGAATGCCCGGCCGTGCCTCGTAATTATCTCACAGGTACCCTCCAGGTCATCCTCAGTCACAAGAGACTATCAGGAACTCAGGTCCACCTCTACTGGGGTGGTACCACCTGTCCCTTCAGTCCCACAGAAACAGTTGACGGGAACAGGTAAAGGTAAGTGTGTGTCGATAACACCAAGGAGGAATTGTAGGAATCACCCTCGATCGATTCCCACTCGATGTAACCATCAAGGTGAACTTGGAGGAATCACCCTCGGTAGGTTCACACTTGAAGAACTGCACGACAGAGTCAATATTGGGAGTGGTGAAGGAGGAATCACCCTCCATAATCCACAACCGATTAGCTACACTACAGAGATATTATCAGGAGTGCATTTCGAGGTATCACCCTCGGCACTCGATAGTATCTCTACAGAGTTGTACAACTAAGGGGGGGGGTGCAGTGATGTGTTGGTCTCAGTACGTCGATCACATTGATCGATTCATTCGGTAATAAAGTGGGGGCAACAGGGACAAGGCGAAGGGTCACTGATGGATCACTAACCAACCTATACTAAGCATATAGGATATCAGGTAAAGTAACAACCGCAGGTTACAAAAGCAGGCTATGCATCAGAATAGGAGTTATCAACAACATTAGCAAAATCGAATGCAAGCATGAGAGAGAAAGTATGGGCGATATAGGAATGATCAAGGGGCTTTTTCTTGCCTGGAAGCTCTGTGAAAAAGGGCTGATCGTCAGGTGTGTAGTCATACCTAGGACCATCGTCAGTCTCGGGGTCTACCGGAGAGGAGAGGGGGAGAAACAACAAATATAAAGCAAATAAATGCATCATGATGCATGACATGGAAATATGCTGACCTAGCGGTGATCTAACATAGTGCTACACGTTACAGACGAAGCGGGAAAACATCTAGAAATGTTTTCCCAGCGTTTGGCAGTTATGGGACAGATGAGTGGATATCATTTTTGGATTTTTTATATTTTTCTTAGAAATTTTCATATATAACTTATTTTCATTTCAGTTATATATTACTTTATATGATTTTTTGGAGTTTAAATGATTTTCCAAAAAAATTGTAATTAAGTTAATTCGAAAATACATTAAATACTAAATGTTATGATGTGCTTCATAGGCTGACATGTGGGGCAAGTCAAAGCCCAGTGAGTAGTCAACATTGGCAGTTGACTAGTCAAACTGACAAGTGGAACCCCATTGTTAGTGACTCAATAAAAATTAATAGGTTTCAATTTAACTAATTAAGCTAATTAGTTATTAGGGCCCATTTGTCAGTGTCTAATTAAATTTAACCAATTAAATTAATTAACATTTTAGTTAATTAGGTGGGTGGCCCACCAGTCAGTGACTGTGCTGCCCAGTTAGCACAGTTGACCGGGGTCAACGGGTCAGCTAGGCCCCTGGGGCCCACTGGCAGTGACACATGGGTGGGCCCCAAGCCAGCCATATCTGTGGCGGTGCTAGAGGGGTTCCAGCGACTCGATTTCAAGGTGGTGACGTGCCGTAGTTGGCCGGAATATGCGCACAGGGAGTCTCCGGCCCCGTGGGTTGGCTCGTTCAAAAGAGCAAGCGATGTCGCATTGTTTGGTGTCGGTGGGAGTGGCTGAGATGGTGGGAGTTCAGCGGAACATCATCGGTGGTGGTGGTGGCGTTCGGGTGATCTCGGGTTCGTCGCTACGGGGCACGACAAAGGCAGTGGATGGTGGCGTTGGGTTGCTAGGGAGAAGCTGAGCACGATGCTGTGCTCGGACGCGAGCAGTGGCCACGGCAGCGAGCTCTACCGCGGCATTGGGTGCGGCCATGGCGGCGAGGCGAGCTATGGCGCGGAAGGATGGGGGAGACGAAGGGGATCCGAGCGGAAGCTCACGGGGAGCCTGTAGAGGTGCAAACGTGGGCTCGGGGGAGGCTCATGGCGCCGAATCGATGGGGACTGCGGTGGTGCCCAAGGAGGAAGAAGAGGTCGGGGCGGCATTGCAGGGGTCCCCAGTTCCAGCTCGAGGTAGCATGCGGCGTAGCGTGCAGCGGCACTCTATGACATGACGGGGAGGCGCAGGGGTGAAGATGGCCGCGGGATCGACGGGGCGTCGGCGACGGTCGCATCGGGCGCTTCTCCAGTTCGACGCAGGGAGCTAAAGGAAGAGGGGGGATCTAGTAGGGGGTAAGTGAGTGAGAGGGGAGGAGTCCGAGGGGCTGTGTGGGTGGCGGACTTATCCTCCCACGGCGAAGCTGATGAGGTGGTCCGACGGGGACGAGCGGCGCTCGTGCCCTCGGTCGGCCACTGTAGCTATGTTGAAGCCAACACGATCGGTGGGCTGGGCCGACACAGTGCCACTTTTCTTTTTCTTAAACTATTTCTTTTTATTTTTATTTTTCTGTTTTCATTTATTTAATTCTGTTTTTTAATTATTTTAAATAGCAAATAGGTTTAGTAAAAGTAGGAACTTCGCCCATTATTTAAAGTGCAATTTTGGACAATGCCAGGAAAAGTTTGGGAGGCTTTTAAATTACTTTAGAATTCTTATAACTTTAAAAGCAATTAAAATATTGTTTTGCACCGTGTTTTAATTGTTTTAGGGTATTTAATTACTTTATATAAAATATTGGTTTCACCATGACAATTATTCAATGATTATTTGCCATTGCCTGAACTTTTTAGTTTTCTTATTTCTGAAATTCTTAATTCCTCTTACAATTTGAATTTGATTTGAAGTGGAATTTAAATAAGATATGAATCAACGTTGATCAAGACTAGTTAATCAAAGTAGCTTATGATGATCACTTTAGCTCCTTACATAGGGGTGTTACAATGGCATATAACTCGTGCGGATCCTCATCTAGGCATGCCAAGTGCTGGCAACACCGACGTGTGCCTTCGTCCATGATGTGTCCTCGGGCCTGGTAAGCTTGGTGTGGCGCCTCGTCAACATCGAGTTCGTCCGTCTAGCATGCCCGAGGCTGGCAACACCGACGCGTGCCTTCGTCCATGACGTGTGCCTGGCCTTGACAAACCTAGCGTGACAACTCATCAACACCGTCTTCTTCCCGGTGCACCACTACCTCGACAACACTGCTCCGAAGACTACCACGGCGCTTCCTTGCGCCTGCGGCGCCATGGCGACTAACTCAACATCGACCACCCCGAGTTGACATCGACCATGTCATCCCTGGCATGGCTACCTTAAACATGGATACACCATCCTACGCTCTCGGTTAGATTGACATCGGCACAAAGGGACGACTTGATGGAGCAATCTCATCGGTTTCACTCCAGCCACATCTTCTGCTATGCATCGATCGTTACGACTAGGGAGGGGGGATGGTGTCCATCGGCTTACCTTAGGATTCTTCTCCTGTCTCACCGTCTGCGTCGCTACCTTTGTGACTGTGGAGGGATGTTGAGTATTGTGATTATTAGAAAATATAGGATATATTAGGATTTGTTCTAACTTGTCTTATACTCCAAGTTGATCATGTACTCCTATAAATACGTCCACGGGGCTCAAGCGATACAACAATAGAACCCACCTCATTTTGTCAACCTTCCTCTCTATTCTTTCTACAATATATACCCAAAAAAGAAGTTTAGGACTCAATGTTTGTGGGTAAAATTTTCATGCACGGGAGGCTTTTGAAATGGGAATCCGGTTTCTAGGGGTCAACTCGGTCATAGGATAGTCTTGTTACGCCCTCCGTCTCTAAATATAAGACATTTTAGAGATTTCAATAAGGACTACGTACGGGTGTATATAGACGTATTTCATAGCGTAGATTCACACATTTTGCTCCATATGTATTCTTTATTGTAATCTCTAAAAAATCTTATATTTAGAAACGGAGGGAGTAGTTGAGACATGCGTATATACCTGAGAGTTGGTTAGATTTATTAAGAAATGAAAAAAAAATATTTATTATTAGTAACTATGGAAATAAAATTACCATCATAGCAAAAACCAGTAGATAAGCGAAAAAGAAGCAGTAAGTATCAATGCAGTAATCTTATTTCCATTGGTGTAAATACAATACTCGACGCTAGTAATGATATACATTATTAGAAGCATAGTAAATTATAAATGGAGTAGCCTCCAGTACAATACATTGTAAATGAAGCATCTTATTGATATAGTACATTATGACAAGTAGTACGATACAAGAAGAGTGCTAGAAACTGGAGTAGAGAGCAACTGTGATTTGCAATGAAAACAGAGCCTTCCAATTTACTTGCAACTGTGACAGGTAGAGGAAGTAAAGAAGAGGTACGACTGGGAGAGGGAGGAGGAGGAGGAGGAGGGGAAGGGATGAGGTCCAGTACAGCACTACTCAACCACCTTCCCTGTGTGATACAAGTATTTGCTTGATCCCTTTGGCTTAATTGCAGTTTATCCCTTTGGCTTGATCCTTTTGCAATGATATTCAAACTGCGTAAGATTGCAATTTCTCTCTCTTGCACTGGTAACACTATCACATATACTCCCTCTGTAAACAAATATAAGTGCGTCTAGATCACTAAAGCGGTGATGTAAACGCTCTTATATTTCTTTACAGAGGGAGTACTAGTTATGTATTTCCATTTCTTAAATGCTGCCATGTCCATTGGTGTGACTCCATTTCTCTGCTTTGACGTTGATGTTTGCCCAACAGAGACCCTCAATGTTGACCAAGGTGGAGTGCAGGACATTGAGGACATGATATGAACCGCCGTTCCAGACGCCCGCTTCAGGGAAGGAGCACTCCATCCCGCTGATAACAATGTTTTGAAAGAGGAGATGACGGATTTGGTGGAGGAGAGGAACTCCCTCAAGGACGAAAAGAGGAGCCCTGTGTACAGAAAAGTATGTGATGTTTTATCGAATCACCATCGCAGCAACCTTACTATGGCCTGACGTTCCCTTTTGTCGACGGTCTTGACTGTAACTCAAGTGCTTGTGATGTTGCATTCTGGCAGCTTGTGATGCTGCTTTGTCAAGTGCTTGTGTGGTGGTTTCGATTTGACCTAGAAGACCGCCGCTTCGCTCCTCCGGGTCTGCTTATTCCCGGGTCGCCGCTGGTCCCACGATGGAGGAAACGCTTGTCTTGTTTTTCTGTATTGAGCAAACGCTTGTCTTGTTTTTCTGTAGCATTCACCATGCATGTCTCGTGTGATCCTTGTGCAGGCCGTATAGCACTAATTGGACTGCGGTGGTCTGGTGACACCTTCCCTTGTCCATGGAGGATCCTCAATAGGCAAGAACATATGCCACTGCTGATCCGAAGCTCGTGCCAGGGGAAGGGATTCTGTCATTGCCTTCTATGTGGGTGGTGAGTGCAGGCTCTGCTCATCCTAGTTCAGCATTCACCATCAGTGGCCCTTACTCCCTCTCATGCCCATCCATATTTGCTTGCTTGCTTGCTGCAATTTATGTTCAGAGACGACTAAACTGCAGAAACCTGAAACTTTTAGTTCCTTCTTTCTTCAGAAAACTGAAAACTCTGCAACAGATTTATCTTCAGGTTGATACTAACGACACATACTAACTTGATAATGTTGGTGTCCTCAGGCGTAGACCACTGTGTGCCGCCTCTTCCATGGACGCAGCAGCTGCTCCGACCCCGCTGCCGACGCCATGGAGATCGTCAAGGTATCTCTCTTTGCTCTCTCTCTCTCTCTCATGTCCTGCGTGTCCCGGTCGTCAATTACCCGGAGATGTTGCTTGTTTTCACTAGTGTCCAACAATTTGTCTAGTATGAGATTTGACAAGCCAAGATGAGATCTTGTAGCGAAAATTCTTCTGCTGGTCACACAAGTGAGCCTATCTATGGCAATTTTGTCTTGTCTTGATAAGGTCCAACACTTAACTTTCATTGTGTGGAACTGGAACGAGCATTTTGCATTCCTAGGCTGGTGAATAAGTATGCATTGTTTTTAGGGGAAGATGTTGTCTTGTTAATTCCTGTAAATTCCCTTTGACACAAGAGAATTGTTGTGTGGCTTACTGCTGAGAAATCTAACATTCCTCTGATGCATTACATTGCCTCTGCACTAGACTGGTCTTTTTATGTCCACCCAGATTGCATTCCTCGGGAAGATACTCCTTTCGTCCATCAAACCTATCGGACATGATGGAAAATCTCCATCGCGCACGACACCGGTCATTTTCTCTTGCCAAGCGGTGCTGCAGAAGTTGACGCGGTTTGGGCTTGAAGATGCACACGATGGCGCCGTCGTCCTCGTGCTTTCTTCGCTGATGAAGATGCACTGGATGGCGTCGTTGTCCTCGGGCTCTCTCCGCTGATGAAGATGCACTGGATGGTGCAGTCGTCCTCGGGCTTTCTCCGCTGATAAAGATGCACTGGATGGCGGCGTCGTCCTTGAGCTTTCTCCATTGATGGGTTAGGTTTCAGAATTAAGCCATGTATGTAGTAGTTTGGCTCTATCATGTTGTAATGTTTGTGATGGAAGGACGCGAAGTACCTGTGCTTCCTGGGATGTGTAGTGGACTCGAGATGTTTTTTATCACCTCATCTGAGAAGTAGTTGATGACATAGATATTTAACTTTGTTTTGGTGAAGATGTATTGCACTGCGCTGTGTGTGCGCGCGCACATGCATGCGTGTTCCTATTTGATCATATCTGGTGGAAGTAACATCTTCATTGTGAAGGTTGGGATGTGAAATGATGTGCATCGTTATGGGAATTTTCTTTCTGGGTTAACTGCATCAAGAGTTAAGTTGATCATATTATTAATTGCATCAAGGAATTCCTGAGCTATTTGTCGGTGTTTTGTATGGTACAACAAGAAAATTTTCATTGTCCTAGGAGAGGAGAGTACCGAGTTTGTCGGTGTCAAGAATGACTGAGTGTTCTCTGGGTTTTTTCAATTATAATCTAACAAGTTATGAAAAAATGTTCAATGCAGGGACTTTGAAACTTGCCAACCTGGTAATTGGATTGGAGCCGGTGTTTTTATGCTAGGAATGCACTTGCAAACCTGGTGTCTTATCTTATGTGAGAAAATCAAATTGTGAACAGAAAAACCTTTTATGCTAGGAATGCACTTGCAAACCTGGTGTCTTATCTTACATGAGAAAATCAAATTGTGAACAGAAAAAACCCACCTGGCTATATAGAGAACGAGTCTTGTCTTAGATGAGCAAATTCCTTCAAACAGATAAAAATAAAGATATAGACACGAGCAAATTCCCTAAAAAAATAAAAACTGACACGAGCAAATGGGAAGAAGTTACTGCATACATAATAAAATCTTACAAATTGAGGGACACTAGGAAACTTGATACTAAATCATTTGAACGCATGGAAAGTGCCTGGCTACCTTTACGTGGCTGGCGTAATTTCTGAGAGCGCTGGGACTAAATCGTTTGTGCTGTACATATCATACCATACCATAGAGAGAGTCAGAGAGGGAATCCGTCGCGCGTATGCGTCAATCTGGCGACAAGGAAGGAAATTAAAGGAATAATTACTGCATGCAGCTAGCGTTTTCCACGGCTGGATGAATACACCTCTTTCCTTCCTTCCTTCAAGAGACCCTCCCTTGATTCCCTCGTCTTCCTCCTTGAAACTAGGCACCCATTAATTCTATCCTCTTCCCAAACCGACGCATGCTTCCTCCTCCTGGAAACCTTCAATCGACACCGCATTTAACTACCCCATGCATCCACGCGCCGCCTCCCTCCCTTCCTCCCCCGCTCCGCATGCGATCCAATCCACACGCCTCACGCGGATCACACTCCCATCCGATGCCTCCCCGCGTCCCCGGCTCAGTCATCTCATCGCTGCCCACGACCCCCCTCTCCTCTCCTCTCCTCTATAAATGGACGCCCCCTTGATCTCGACCAGCCCGGCCCCGCCCCGCCCCACACCTTCCTCCTCCTTCCCTCTCCTCAATCTCCACGTTGTAGATGGCGACGGTCGATCTAAGCAGCGTCATGTACATCCACCGGCAGCTCAGGGTTGTGCCATGCCCACGCCGATGTGTTGTCCGGCTAGCACCACGCTGCCGTGCAAGAGATGCGGAGCGAGTTAAGACCAGTCGACATGCCCGGCGCAGCTGTGCGTGGTGGCCCTTAGACCGATCATGGTTTGCCGGCCATGCATGTGCCTGCCGCCTAGCACTCGTTGATCCGCCTTATATGTAAGAGCATGCATGCTGTTTCTTGATCTAATATTTCTTCTTCTTTTTGATAGAAATCTTGCCACGCCAACTGATAGTTGTTTCTTGATCTAATCTTGTTTTCTTCTTCTTCATAGAAATCTTGCCACGCCAACTGATGGCTTCTCTTTTGTGTCCGAACATGTTGTAGTGATGATGTTGATGTCTCTACTAGGCATCCAACACAAGATATGAACAGCAAGTCGTCGGACAAGCAGCAACGCTAAAAACCGTAAGCCTGGCAAGATCGATACACAGGTATGTCCTTGTCCTACGAGGCACGTGTTTGATTGAGAAAAGGTAGCACATCAACATTTGATCGATTCATCGTTTCGATGTTACTCATGTCTTTCTATGGCTTCATGTTTTGGTTTTAAAGCTGTAACAGTGAGGTCAACATTTCAAGCAGAAGCCATAGAAATGTTGCCCTTACTCCCTCTCACCTAGGGGGGGGGGGGGTGCTAGGGCACGGATCCCATGTTGACGAGCAGTGGACCCACGTCCCAGCCATGAAGCGTGACCAGCTACCGGGGATCAGAGGGAGGAAGGAGAAAGGGTGGTACGGAGAGCGGGTTGGCGGAGCTCTCCCGTTGGGGTTTGTCAGCAGCAGGCGGGGAGGCCGGAACCAGCCGTCGCCCATATGGGCTGGCGTAAGTTACGGCCAGCGTTTCCAACATCCTCCTCCCCGGCTTTTCATTGCCTCCCCCGAGTTGGCTTGCTCAGCGTCAGTTCATTCAGGCCATCTGTGTTGATTTTGTTCCTGCCATGGAGGTCGGCACATTTATATTCGCAAGGGACTTTCGGTCTTCTGAGGTACTGTGTTATGGCAAAATTTTGCATATATATTAGATTTGTTTTGTTTTTCAGATTATGGTGTGAAATCGAGCTTAGTTATGGGGATCTGAAGCTCCATTGGGTAAGAAGAAGATTAGCAATAAGGACAGAGTTACAGAGTGTGTGCTTTGTTTTATGTATGTATGTACCATCGCTGCGGTAATTCCACGTCCTGCCTGCTACCCCCATTTTTGGGTAGTTGCAAGATCCCAATATGAAACCCAAAAAAGGGATTTTAGGATTGTGATCCTTGTACTTCTGAATGTGTCATGTGTGCTTATGGTCTTTGTCCCAGCTTAGGCAAGCGTGCTTATGCTGGAACTGCTAAATCCCAATTATCATGCATGTTTTAATTCCATTTGTTATGATGGGGCAGTCAGGTCATTCCATCAAGACCTGATGGATGAAAGTTTACTTCACTGTCCGTCATATATGTGTAGGATTTCTGCGGTCAGTACAGATGTGTGTAGCAGCCCATTACTTTTTTTATTCTCAGCAATGGTGGGGTTTGTGTTTTCGCGGCAGTGCGACGAGTAGTGGAAAGATTTTTCAAGAGTACTTTTTATAGTTTTTCGCACTTCTTATTTTTTTCGTAAACCCGGAACAGCCACTATCTATTTTTCTTACTGAATTATTTGACACTTGCAGTCCAGGATTCAGAAACTCGACATTCTTTTGTTTCCATGTGTGCATTTTTTTTGGTTTCGGTCAGTGTTATTTGAAATCTCACTCGCACCCCAGCATATGAGTTTATTGTTTCTTTTTCATCTTTTTTGGCAGCAGCAGGGTTGTGGATTCTATGGGGCAGATGTCGTCATGTGGATGCTACGTACGCATATGATCATGATGATGGTTCGTCAAACAGCGAGAGTTGTATGGAAAGCACTACATCCACTGATGAACAATTTTTTTGTTCCCTCGCGGTGTCTCCTTTTTGTTTTATCTCTCAGATGTATTGCTTCAGTCACTATTCAGTGTTCTTTCTTCACTACTCATTAATTTTCTCATTCATATTTCTACATTATTCCTCTTTCAGTCATATTGAGTGTGTTGTACTTTCATTCTATTTAATTTTCATTTTTCTCTGTTTTAGTATTTCTTAGCCTATGTATCAGTCTTATTTTCATCTTTAGTCTTCATTTTCCCTTTAGATATCTTCATTTAGTCATTAATACCATAATTCGTCATTTATCGTCATATATTAATGGCAGTGTATTATCATTGTTCAGATTGAGTATCTTTAGTTTGTTTATCACACTCATTTTCATGTTCTTATTATAGTTCATTTTATCTTTAATTTATTTCATTCAATTTTCAGTCATTCTGTATGAGCATGTGGGTTTAGTTCTTATTATAAGTTCATCTTTTCTGTTTTGTATCAGTTATCAGTCATGTTTCTTTAAATAGGGAGGGAGTGACATGATTTACATACTTCTTCAGTCATGTTCCTCATAGGTCTTTGTCATTTAGTATTTGGTTAGTGTTTTTATGTTTTTATCCTCATTCTTCCATTTTTTTTAGTTTTTGCAATTCCATGAGTATCTCATTCTTTTTTCTGTTTTCTCTGGTTCACAGTTACATCTGTTCACTCTTTATTTTCTCATTCTTTTGTTCAGTCTCTCTTTCTCGGTCTCTTAGGTTCCTACTTTCAATCTTCTTCATTTCTTCTTAGCTAGTCTCTCTTTAGTTTTCTCAATCTTATTTAATACTCCCTCCATCCGGAAATACTTGCCAGAGAAATGCATAAAAATGAATGTATCTATAACATACATCCATTCCTCCGACAAGTGGGACGGACGGAGGAGACTAGCAACAAAAGGTAAACCATTTGAAGCTTATTTTCGGCTCTTTATCATCTTATTAACTGTGAGCTGTTAGTTTTTGTGTTTTTATTTTTCTTGTCACTACAATTTGTGGAGCTACCCTCTCTGTTCCTCTTTCTCCCCACGATGATTATTAGACATTTTTCAGCCAAGATTTGCTCTGTGTTTTTGTAAATACAAAAGTTTTTTTACATGATATCACTTTGTAAAATATCTGCTCAGTATTGATTTGTTTTTTACCTTTTTCAGAAAAGAACAAGTTACTAACACGTCTTCACGAAAGAATAAGAAGTATCAATTCTTTAGGGAAAAGAACAAGGTGCCCTCACTTTAGTTAATTTTTGTGTAATTGCGCATCTTGATGTTGCTGGTGGACATTAGGTAAGTTAGGATGTTTATTTTCTGTCCTCTAATGAGTAACATAATTGTACATAATCATTATTAGTAATCAGTTTTTAGTATTATGTCTGTAACTATGTTTGACATTTTCATCATTCAATATTTTTTTCTCCAATCTGCATTTCATGTTTGTATTCTCATTCTGTCTTGTTCCTATGCTCAATAGCATCAGGCATTTCTCAATCTGTATCGTACTCATTTTTTAGTTTGCTTTCATGGATGATGTTGGGGGCCAAGAGGGGTGGGAGGCAGGGGTGTTGTTGGGTCTGAGTGGGAGGCATCGCGTATCTCTTTTCTCTTTTTTTAATAACCGCGCGACATATATGCTCATGGAAGGGATTTTGTCAGGGTCCAACAAAGGATCCGGTTGCATAAATAAAAAGATTATTAGTAAGTACTAGTATTTTTTTTCCAAAGGATAAGCAGGCTCTGGTTGCATAAATAAAACGATTATTAGTAAGTGTAATATTTTGATCCCAACCATGGTCTTCTCTTGTGCATTACAAATTTGATAAGGAGGCTTGGTCCTACAAGATGGAAGGCTATATTACAATTTTAACAACTTTATGAACTGACCCAGCTAGGCCTTGTTTCTTGAAGATTTCCTACCTACCGAACAGGATCACGCTACACATCTTTGTCTGAACTCCTTAAATGTTTAATCAATCATGTGTCTGTTGATCCTCATATTATTATTTTTTGTTGCTGTTTGCAGCTGACCTTGCAAACTAATGTATACATATAGTGCCCTTTTTATTATTATGAAAACTAAACAGTGGGCGTTTTCTACTGCGTAGAGCAACTCCAGCTTTCTGGCTGGGTTGCTTTTGGGACAAAAAATTGATTTTTTTTCTTGAACAAGTTTATAAATCTTACATACTAAAGGTTGTTCTCTTTGTAGTGCAGACCTAGATGAAGTTGACATAATCGCATTCTCAAACGTGAAAGTCGCATGCAGACTACAGCCGGAAAACTCCGGAGGTAAATTCTGAAACCTGAAAGTTACATGCATACTACACCGAGAAAACTCCGGAGGTAAATTCTGAAACCTGAAGGTTTCACGTAGACTACAACAAGAAAACTCTAGAGGTAAGTTCTGAAATCCAAAGGTTGCATGCAGACTGCAACCAAAAAACTCATGTAAGTAAATTCTGAAACGTGCAAGTTGGCTGCGGACTACACCAGAAAACTCATGAGATAAATTTCATAAGAAAAAGAAGTAACTCCCAAACCACCAGTACATCATGGATATAAAATCAAGAGGTCAGCCAGGAAACAATTTGCACACACGCACTGCTAGCAAACCGGCCGAGCAGTGTTTGGAACGAATTACAGTTACTCTGACCTAAGTTCTGCCCCAAAGAAAGTAAAGTAGTGTAAGTACATTGCAGTATGGAAGTATGAACAAATGTTTGTGTATGTACAATACGATACATACAAATGCGTAAAGGATGGTTTGCCCTTGCGGGCGTATATAACCTTATTTCTTACTGAAAATTAATAGTAAAACCGAGACAACAAAAATAGTCTGAATGTGTTGAAGTAGCCTAACTCTTTATAGACCATTTAGTTGTAATGAGCGATTTTTAGCCTGGTTGATTAATGGTGTTTTTAGTCAAGAGTTGTGTTGTCCGTCTACTAATTGGTCATGTTGATCTCATACCGCGTTCATGTCACCGCTCTAACACTTTCTCTAAAAAGTTTGTAGCCAGAAGTATATTTGGCCTTGATAAAATCCCTACCTTTTTGGTGGCAGTTGGTGCTTTGGGTTTGAGATTGAATTATTTTTTGTCCATTTGATGATTACATAAGAGAATAAGCAGGCTTGTTGGAGAAAAAAATGATGTCATCACATATATAGTTCTTGGTTTCATCTTGTGCTTGTTTTCTGAATCATTTTAAGAGTGCGGTTAGTTTATGCTCATCTTTTTTACCATATTTCCAGTTGAGTGTCCTTGTTCATCTTTATGTGCAAAACATAAATATTGATTCTCACTAGTTTTTTTTTCACTTTTGGTATCATTGACATAAGCCAAATGATGAGAAAAACAAGAAGTGGATGTATATGTTATTTTTCACCTGTAATTTTATTTGTTTTTTCACACGCCCTTAAGGGTGACAACACTATCATGATGCAACCACGCTAGTTTTTTGTACAAGGTTCAAGTAGATAACAGTTCTGCTACAAGCACTAGTTAGATGATAGAAAACATACCGGTTAATCAAATCCTAGTGCTCATAATCACCAAATTTGAGAACATGATTTATAGAATAGAACCCTCAGCATCGCCTATGGGTGCTTTAAGTATACTGTTTTTTTTAGCATGATAGCGTAAAAAGCCGATTTTCTTGATGTGGGACTTTTTGAATTGAAGTTTGCGATACCTTGAGCCTAAAATGGAAAATTCTTCCATTGTTGGTTGCGACTGTCTAGGGCATTGTTGACTTTTTTTTATTTCTAGTTGATCCGATCCCTCTATCCTTGTTGCTAGCATGCACTTCTATTTGATTCTTGTACATGCTATTCAACATGAAACCAGTGTGGATTATTTCTTTCCACTTACTTAAAACTGTGTTGCGTCTAGACGGTGATAACCAAATATTTTAAAAAGAATCAGAATTTTGCATGACCTTCTTTTTGTATGTTCATCTTCTATCAGCCATTAGAACCTCATTTCTTGTGATTAAAAAATAATGGCCATATTGAACTCGTATTGTTGAACTCATATTGTGTTCTCGTCGGCGCTCCTACACTTGCTCTAAATAGCCTGTAGTTGTAAAGCTTGCTTGATTAATGGTATTTTAAGCCAAGAGTTGTCTTGTCCATTTTTTAATTAGTCATATTGATCTCATATTCTTTTCATGTCAGTGCTCTAACACTTTCTCTAAATAGCTTGTAGCCGTGAAGTCTATTTGGCTTTAATAATATCCCTATCTTTCTGGTAGCAATTGGTGCTTTGGGTTTTACATTTTTTTCCTTTGATGTCCACATAGGAGAGTAAGAATGCTTGTTGGATGGCTAGTAGGAGGCATGACTTCTTTTGTTTGTTGAGCTTCTACTCGCCATTATAATTCTAGCTTTTGGAATTGATGAAATTCCGTTATGTTGCAGTTCCGGAGTGGCATGTGTCCTTTATTGTGTGGATGGGGATTGAGGTACATCGTCAGTTACGTCTGTTGGATTATCCTTTTAATTTCATTATTTTTCATTTTCAAAACATTGTGGATGGGGTTTGTAATAATGCATGAGAATGATTTTTATTGCTGGAATCCCGTCTCGGTTTTACACTATTTTTAGTTTGGTTACTTGTCGCTAGCACCACCGTGGTCGTTGTGGGGTCCTTCGTGTTCGGCATTTCGGTATGTAAATTGACCTATTCAAAGGGAATATGAGAATTCTTCCATTTATATATGTATCAAGTGTTGTGTTATTATTGTAGAACATTAAATATTTATTGTTTTTTAAGGGTAAATATTTATTGGTGGAGAACTTAAGATCGATCCTCTTTTTCTAGACAACAAGCACGCGGTATGATTTGAGAGAGAGACAGAGAGAGAGAGAGAGAGAGAGAGAGAGAGAGAGAGATAACATCAATGTCTAGGTCTTTGGTTTGTCAAGTATGTTTTTTTCCTTATATTATCTTGTATTTGGATCTGCTACACGTGTCTTTGCAATAGTGATTGGAAAGCAAAAGACCGGCTTGAATTCATTCACACTATCATTCACATGTTTATGAGGTCATTTGAATCTTATTGAATGTTACCACAGTTTCTGGGGGGTCATCAAAATTTCCGGTAACTGGTAGATTACCAGAAATTCTGAGCAGAAAGAAATAATCTTGAAATGTATGACATAGATAATGTTAAATAAATGGTTAATGATTTAAGTTTGTCGGAACAAAAGTAATCAATCTTTCCTATCTCGTGTCATATGCAAAATTTGTGCCGTTGTTTGCATCAGCTAGCAGTAAAAAAAAGTTTCTTTTGTTAAAAATACTCACAAATAAGATGGCGCATATGCTCTCTGTGGTTAGAGGGAATGCCAACGAATCATCCTTCTGTAGCCTGAGCAGCACGTCCAGCAGGTCCTCGTCGTGGGTGCTTGAGGCGCCATCACCAGCAGCTCGCGCGGCCTTGCGCTCCTCGATCACGTTGACGATGATGCATTGCATGTGGCTGTAGCTCCTCTTCATGCGCCGTGCGCCGAAGCTGAGCCACCGCGCCAACCGCAACAACGGGAAGAGGTCGACGAGGCAGAAGCCGCCTAGCAGGGTGAGCACCACGTCTAACTCGCGGATGTACTCGTCCTGCAGCGTGAACCTGCCGCCGAACACCGCCCGCGGCATGACGTTGTTGCTGACCTCCATCATCTTCTCACTGATGTTGATGCTGTCGCTGGCCGCCGCAGCAGTGGCGATGTCGGCCAGGAGGTTGCCAACCTCCTCTGGCCGGATGCTCTCCATGCGCCTGACCTGCATGGAGCTGAGCAGCTCCACAATGCAGACCTTGCGCATCTGGCGCCAGTGGTCGCCGTAGGGGGCGAAGATGATGCCCCTGCCGCCACAGCCGGCGATGTCCTGCATCGGCGTGCCTGGCCTGGTGGCGAACGCGAGATCGTTGGTCTTCATCACCTGCGCCACCGCCTCGGCGCTGGAGACCACCACGGCGTCGACCTCGCCTAGCTTCAGGTGCATCATTGGCCCATATCGGCGACACAACTGCGTGATTTGCCGGTGTGGGACGAGGCTAACCACGTGGTGGAGGCTGCCGATTATCGGGAGTGTCCATGGCCCTGGCGGCAGCTGGTGCTTGTGTGGTTTGTTCTTGCCGCCGGCGCCGGCGAGCTTGAGAAGCCAAAGGGCAATCGGCGTGCCTAGTGCAATGAAACACAAGCTGAACCACCCCTCCATGGCAGGCAGCTTTGCAAGTGCAGTGGTAGTGGTACTGATAACTTACATTTCTGGACTCTGCAGGTATATATAAATGTAAAAATTAAGTGAGTATACAGTATGAAAGTTTGGGCCGTTTTCTCTTGTCTGGCTACGAATATTGCAAATTGGTCTCAGCGATGGGGTTAGTACAAAAGGCATTACACGCAGAACCAATAGCGGAACCTGGATGCTCCTACATATTCTATGAAGATCTTTATCGGTCAAACCGCATAACAACATACGTTGTTCCCTTTGAAATCGGTATGTTACTTGCCCGAGATTCGATCGTCGGTATCTAAATACCTAGTTCAATCTCGTTACCGGAAAGTCTCTTTACTCGTTCCGTAATACATCATCCCGCAACTAACTCATTAGTTACAATGGTTGCAAGGCTTATAGTGATGTGCATTACCGAGATGGCCCAGAGATACCTCTCCGACAATCGGAGTGACAAAACCTAGTCTCGAAATACACCAACCCAACAAGTACAAGAGCACCTTTATAATCACCCAGATACGTTGTGACGTTTGGTAGCACACAAAGTGTTCCTCCGGTAAAAGGGAGTTGCATAATCTCATAGTTATAGGAACATGTATAAGTCATGAAGAAAGCAATAGCAGAATACTAAAACGATCAAGTGCTAAGCTAACGGAATGGGTCAAGTCAAACACATCATTCTCCTAATGATGTGATCCCGTTAATCAAATAACAACTCATGTATATGGTTAGGAAACATAACCATCTTTGATCAATGAGCTAGTCAAGTAGAGGTATACTAGTGACTCTCCTATTCAAAATTATAATATGCCAGGGTGTTTGGAAGCAAACACAAATTGACAAATTATCATGAATGTGGTATCGATAAAATTCAGTTTGTAAGAACCTTTTGAAAATCCAAATTTTGATGCTACATGTTATTTTATAGGGAACAAACTGCCTAAGATTTTGGGACAAAAATTAGATCAAAGAGCGGTGCAGATACAGGCTATAGAGAGAGATGGGGTGCAGAAGCAAGGCTACTATGTGAATATAGTGTACATGTTAGACTGAGAAAATATTTTTCAAAATAGTCACTTACCAAACCACCATCTAATGTTGACAACAAGTAAGCATCTGCACCACCTATCTCAATGCCTTCATGCATTTATCTATTTGTAAGGACAAAACATGGATTGGATCATATGTCTTGCAAAGTGACATTCTAGCAAATCTGCAATCAGTATATACATATAAGTAAGAAATCAATGAAATTAACACTTATAAAATAGAGGAATAATGGTAGACAGATAGGAACACATTTTAACATCTCGTACAAGCCTGTTGATTTATAAAGGATGATTAGTCGAGTATGTGTTGTTCTAAACAATTATATTGTGTAGAGTGACATTTTTTTACAGAAGAAATGGACAATATACGCCCGCCTACTCCTCCCTGGGGATCTACCGGGCCCACCAGATGCTCTTGCGCTGGCTGGTAAGCACGTACCTGCTCTCACTGATCATCCACACACTCTTCCTCTGCACCCATATCATCGACACGAGCATGTTGCGTTGAGTGTTATCTTTCTTCGGTTTGATCTCCTGCACAGGGAAAGAATACCACAACTGATCAGTGTACACCAGGCCAGCATTCTAATAACAAAATGAAATGTGTTTTGACAAAAAGGAACTTATCCAACAACTCCAGTGCATGCTGGCATACATACCCTGATCTTTTGGAGTCATGCTTATATGAAGCCACCTCCCTCCTCCGTCCCCAATTTTGCCATGAGGCCAATGATTAATCAAGCCGCCTCACTGTAATCAGAAGAAGTACTTTCAGTTGCAAGAGAAGAAGTATCTACAGCATAGGAAAGGAAGAAATCAAACTTTATCAAAATAATAACATGGAAGGCGACAAACAAAAGATATGGTTAAAGGCCAAATATGTCCAAGTAGGCAGCTGTGTCCTCTATGAAAAAACAAGTCAGACCTGGATATGTCCAATTTTAATATATCTCAGAGCCAAACAAACAAAATAAAACATCCATTTTTCCTTGTTACTGTCAACGCTGCATATTCGTACATTCTCCACTATCATGTAGGATCACTAATACGTAACACATGAGAGACGATGATCCTCGAATCCGATCTGATCACCAACTGTAAAAATAAATGAGCAGATAAGCATCGCAATCATGCAATAATCCATCAAACTTTAGTTAGTACTCCCTCTGTTCCTAAATATAAGTCTTTGTAGAGATTTCACTATAAACCACATACGGATGTATATAGATGCATTTTAGAGTGCGGGTTCACTCATTTTGCTCCGTATGTAGTCCATAGTGGAATCTCTACAAAGACTTATATTTAGGAACGGAGGGAGTACGTAGGAGACATGTGGTCACCACAATCTGAGCATATACATGCGCGGATAAGTTATAAAAAGTATCTTGTTATGTTAAATCAAGGAAACCAGAAAGAAACATTTCTGGATGAGGTAATAAAGAATAGTTGAATGATGCAACATGGTGCCCAACTGCGTGTTTACATGGGAAAAATGAATAGATGGAAATGTATTCAGAATACAATAAGTTCGAGCCTGTGTATTAAAAGGGAACTCATATGCTCCTCATGAGCGTTGCTAGAGAATGTTTCAATGGATTTATGAAGAACTTTATCGTTTCTAAAAAAATACAAGCTTAGTTTGGAAAAACAAATATCAAAATTACCATTTAAAAGAATGCATATATATATATACACGCCCACCGCCTCCGGTGCCATGCGTGTTTTTCCAAACTAAGCTTGTATACATGTAAAAAAATGAACATATGCATTCTTTTAAATGGTAATTTTGATATATGTTTTCAAACTAAGCTTGTATTTTTTTCGAAAAGGGGGGACTCCCCGGCCTCTGCATCAGAACGATGCATACGGACAACTTTATAAATAAGCAAATAGGTTCAACAAGGTCTTAAGGTCTGTAATGAAAGTAAAGAAAAGCTCACAAAGAGCCATAGAAAAATTACGACACTAGCCAAAAGACGCCACAACCGGCTGGCAAAAGAAAGATAGGTAAACTAATTGCCTATCCTATTACATGACCGCCATCCAAACCGGTTGAAAATATCCCGCGCTACCATCTCCCACCGGATAGATCCAGTAACCAAATGCTCTCCGGCCTCCGTCGGAGTGAGTAGCGACCACATACGGATCAATGCAGTGGCTCGGAAGATAACCTGCAAAAAATGAATATTTATTGTTCTGTTAAAAACCAAATCGTTTCTGCAGTTTCAGACTGCCCATAATAAAGTACATACTCCTACGCGGATGTGTCTCGCTGTTTCGGACTCTATCCCGTTAAGCCACGTTCCAAATAACGTGCTGATAGAACTCGGAGGAGTAATATTATAGGCAATGTGGACCGTCCATCATAGAACCTTGGCCAACGGGCAATCAAGAAAAAGGTGTTTGATGGTTTCATCCTGATCACAGAAACTACACCTAGTAGGTCATGTCCAATTTTGCTTTACCAAATTGTCCTTGGTTAAATAACTCTTTTATGTACAAACCACATAAACACTTTAATTTTCAGAGGAACTTTGACTGCCCAAGCATATTTGGAACTAGGAAGAGAGGTTGAATTAATAACATCAAGATACATTGATTTAACTGTAAACTCTCCAGACCTAGTAAGCCAAATGTGGTGAAGTTTGGACATTTTAGGAGCTGTCTGCAAAAAACAATCAGGCATGTGAGCAAGTTTGATGTTCTGCATTGTTCGGAGGTCATTTTGTCTTTTTTGACATGGCTCATCGAATGTCCAAACTTCACCAAATTTAGCACGGGCATTACGAACTCAAGCATCTTGCACAAAAGAATTCGGAAGCTATGTGGTGAAGCTTCTGGCAATATTGTTCTGGTTTATAGCACTATGGGTCTGGTTTGGTTTGTGATTGCATCTTCCTTCAAAACGCATACAAGTTGTTTTTTCCGCCGGACATATCTTTTAATACTAAAACATACATGCTCTTTTTCTGGCGGCTATGTGGCGAAGCTTCCGGCAGATAAGGTTTCTCTTTTCTGGCTGCTAGCTGAGTATGAAAGATTGCAAATTGGTCTCCCTGGGTTAGTGCAAAAGTCATTAGAAGTATCGAACTCCACTTTCTCCATTTCAAAGTAATTGAAGTTATTGTGTTTTCCCTTGTTAAATTTCTCTGTAGAAAAATTCATGAGCTAATACATACAACACGACCAAAGTACATTTGATGATGATAGTAAAGTATGCCTGATAGCAAACCTAGGAATTTATATAATTTAGAGCGAAGAAAGAGGTCTAGTACTGTACACTATTTTTGTCATCAGCAATCTAGCCGCCAATAATTTAAATTTTGTCATACTATCTCTAAATTTTGTCATCAACAATCTAGCCGCCACCAATTTAGTTCTCTACACCAATAAATCTCGACTTGTATATAGTTGCATACACTAGGAAGTTCATGAGTCAGCAGGTCCAGAGTTTTAACAGAACTTGTAGGTGGTCACATAAATATACCGGGTCTCACTCCAAGCTGCACTTGCGAACAGCTTGTAGCCTTCCATGGAGGGCTGGTTAAGTTTGTGTTTCATAGCTCTATGCACGCTTGTGGCCCTCTGGTTTCGCATGCTCTCTGGGGGCAAGAGAAAGACACAGCTGCCTCCTGGGCCATGGACTCTTCCCTTCATCGGAAGCCTCCACCACGTCGCCAGCGTGCTCCCGCACCGCAAGATGATGGAGATGTCTCGCCGGCATGGGCCGCTGATGCACCTTATGCTCGGCGAGGTCCCAACGGTGATCGTCTCCAGCGCCGAGGCGGCGGCGCTGGTGATGAAGACCAATGACCTTGCCTTTGTTGGCCGGCCTCGCAGCGCGACGCTGGACATCTTCGGCTGCGGCGGGAGGGGCATCGTCTTCGCCCCCTACGGTGACCCATGGCGCCAGATGCGCAAGGTCTGCACCATGGAGCTCCTCAGCTCCAAGCAGGTGAGGCGTATGGACGGTATCAGGCCAGACCAGGTGGGCAGCCTTCTCCATTATGTCGCAGACGCGGCATCCATGGGTGCCGTCGTCAACGTCAGCGAGAAGGTGATGGCGCTCAGCAACGACGTGGTGTCGCGGGCGGTGTTTGGCGGCAAGTTCCCGCAGCAGGAGGAGTACCTCTGGGAGCTGGATGAGGCGTTCGTGCTGCTAGGTGGTTTCTGCCTCGTCGACCTCTTCCCGTCATCGCGGCTGGTGCGGTGGCTGTGCAAGGGAGAGCGCCACATGAGGAGGAGCTATGGCCACATCCAACGTATCAACGCCGACGTCATCGAGGGGCATAAGGCAACGCGAGCTGCCACACAGGACGGTGCCTCCAGCACCGACGATGATGACTTGCTGGACGTGCTACTCAGGCTCCAGGAGAAGGACGCGTTCACATTCCCTATGACCACGGAGAGTATAGGTGCCGTCTTATTTGTGAGTAATTTTCTTTATGCTTCTTATTAATCTACCGATGTGATATCATATCTGCAAAGTTTTAATGCAAAAAAAGCTAGCTTCGTCATTTCATAAATCTGTTAGTCTCAACTTGTTTCATAGATTTATAAACGTAAATTGTTGTGTCTGAAATTGATTATTTGTTGCGTACTACTACATATGCAGAAATAATATATAAACATGCATACCACAATAATATTTTTCAGGACATATTTGCAGGTGCCACACAGACCACGGGAGTTGCCTTGGAGTGGGCAATGTCTGAGCTCGTCCGTCATCCCGAAGCCATGGCCAAAGCACAGATTGAGATCCGAGAGGTGCTAGGTCAAGGTCGAGCTGTGATTACTAATAGTGACCTCGCTGGACTCCATTACATGTGGATGATCATTTAGGAGGTTCTTAGACTGCATCCACCAGGTCCTTTGATCCCCCGTAGGGCCAGGGAAGACCGTAAAGTTATGGGTTTTGACATGCTTGAAGGCACCAATGTATACATTAACGCGTTTGCAGTTTCGAGGGATCCAAATTGTTGGGAAAGTCCTGAAGAGTTTAAGCCTGAAACGTTTGAGAACAATAACATGGATTACCATGGGACATACTTTGAATTCACCCCATTCGACTGGGTGTTGGTCGGAGGCAGTGCCCTGGGATACTATTCGGCACGTCAACTATGGAGATCGCCTTGGCAAATCTTCTCTACCACTTCGACTGGGTGCTTCCTGGCAAGGCAAACCCGGAATTTTTGGACATGACCGAGAAATATGGGATCATCGTAGGAAGAAAATATGACCTACAATTGATACCTATTTCCCATGGAGGTTTCCATGCCACATAGACATAGATGGACGTGCATTGCCACGTAGATATGTCTGTACTTTTGTTGATGTATACCAATATGTATCATTGCACCAATAAGAATAAAAGAACCTCGTTGAACTTGCAATATATTATGGTGGATGACACAAACTATTGATTGTACCAAAACACGAAGTTTGCACTTTTTAAATTGCCCCTGGTGACGATGGGTTAGTTACTGTATTGATGCATGTTGTATGGACCAAATTTCAAACTAATTTCATGGTCTGATATCCTCCGTGTAAAATGCAAAGACTGACCTATAATTTCTTCTTATTTGTTTCTTTTGGGTCCTTTTGGAAGATGTACTGCTAGGTTTATCAAATTAGATCCGGTTCCTTTGGACTGACTTTGCTAACAGTAATGGCCTCGCCCAAGCATTCATGGGTGCGTCAAACGTGCAAGCAGCACTAGGTTACTGACTTGGCATGCTGTAGGCCAAATGTAGCTTGATGTTTTTCTACTCTCTGAGCTTTTGCACTGTTCACATCTGGTTTAGTCTATTGACCAACATTTTCTCATAAAATAAACTGTTTTTTTGTTATGAATCAAAAGGAAATGTGCGCCCTACTCATAAGATTTCACAGAAAAACAATTATCTCAGTCACTCATTTTCTGAAAGGACTACGGTAATTGCATAGACCCAACACTTGTTTTCTCTCTCTCTCTCTCTCTCTCTCTCTCATGTCTTGTTTAATTGCCCACCAAGCTGATAGTGCTGCTTAATGCATCATGGGCAGACCACTAACAGACACTATGCTACCACTTATCATATTTTAATTCTATCTTTCTTTGTTTAGATCTATGGAAGAATGTGATTGCTAGGTTCGGTTGGTGGACATGGAACAAGATATCTATGGCCCTAACCCAAAGAAGGCGCATTCAAATATTTATGCTCTTCTTGTGTCAAAGCGCACCTATATTTCTCAACAAATTTATTATATCTTTTAGTTGCCACCGCAAATGACTATATGAATGGTGACTGCGGTGTCAATCTTAATACTATACTATTGAGTGGTGACTGCCTTGTGATGTTTTCATCCGTATATCTAAATAAAACATTATAGTTGAATGTGACTCCGCCGGCTGCTAACAAAGCAACAAACATGAATGCATTAGCGCAATTATTGAGCAGATTGTCTTGAACTCGCATGCATCCCACCAGCATTCGTCCGGCTGCTAACATGCGCCATGCATGCATCTAATGTGTGTCACACCCACGAAGTACGTGCAAGATATACCTGATTACTATATGCATTGTCACGCCCATGATTGGTCTGTGCCTTTCTGTAATCTAGCCATGCAATGTTTTGGTTGGAGCGGCTGCTGTGAAACATCTATGCAATCTAGGCAGCATTGTCTTTGGCCTAGTATCAATCATACGAAGATAACACTAAAACTTGTTACAAGAAAGCACTGTCGTACTCGAACTATGACGTAAAACCTACATATTCCATTAAACTAATAAATCAGGCAAAACATCGATTACTAACTGAACTACAAGACCTGAAAATAGCAAAAGAAAGGTACCTTTTAGTTATGAATGCTAGCTACCAGGAATTTGTTGTTTTAATTGATTTTTAATTTTGTCACATACTCTACCAGGTTTACAAGAATATATATGATGTTTTTGATATTGAGCCGACGTTAGAAGTCAGTTTGACGCCTAGTTTTGCCTCCTACGTACATGCATAATGTTTGGTCATAGATATTTTTATTTAGGGCTAGTTTGGTTACTACCCTGGACACCATGCCTGAAGAATATTGCTGCCTGTACTCTACCTGGGAATTTGCTCTTTCGTGCCTGGTCAGGCAAGCTAGGCAGAGATGTGTTTGGTTCCTACCTGGACTGATGTACTCGTACTAAGGAATAAATGTCCACACAAAAACTAAAGAGAGTCCTACTGGTTGGCACAAGTCCCTATACTAGTATTAGAGGCCAGGCAGCTATTAGCCGGTGCGCAGGACCAGGAATTCAGAAGCCTGGTAGACTAATAGCTGGTCATGTTTGGTTATCCAGGCCCGGCCACTACGATCTTTTCCAGGAACTAAACAAACACCGCCCAGGAAGATCACATGCGTGCTCCAGGCCAGTCTTGAAACAACGAGGATGCAAACAAAACTGATCCTTAGAGCTTTCTAGGGCCACAACACAGAGTCTTTTCCTATTCTTTTGCCTCACATCCTCACCATGGGTTCGAGTGTAGGCTGCATGGTAGTTGTCCTTTATTTCTCTTCTTTTTCCCCGCTTAGACCCGTGGCCATCTGAATAGGAGTTAGCTCACCCTCGCGAGGCCAAATTTAGATTCATGGCGCAATGTGATTGCTAGCTTCGTTTGGCGCAGATGGAGGATTATCCTTTCAACTTAAAGGAGGCCCTTACAAATACTTTATGTTCCTCTTGTGTCTGAATGCAACTACATTTCCAAGGTAGCAACACATTAAATTACTCACATACAATTAATTAGCATGGTACAAAGTGTGCGGGCACGCAGGGAGGTGAGACGTGTCTATCTAATCTAATGGTAATTTGTTGATGTCCGACTGTCCTGTGACGTTTTCGTCCATATATATTACCCTCTAATAATACATTGTAGTTGAAGGTGACACCTATCGGCTGCTAAAAATAGAGTATGAATGCATGCATGGATCTTGAACTAGTGGGGCAGAACATAAAGACGTCATGGCATGTATACTAAAAATGATTCAACCGGCTGCTAACATTCCCAGTGAAGAGCAGATCTTAAAGTCGATCTAGTGGACGTCGCACCGAATTCCCAGTACGCACAAGATCATATACCGGATTCCTCCGGCTGCTACTTGACGGTGAGAAACGTCGACGCATGCATGCGTTGAGTGGTCACAGCTACATAAAGATAGGCCTGATTGTCACACTCACGATGGTATGTGCCTTATACTGTTCCAGCTGGTGCGGCTGCTATGAAAAGTGGATGCAATCTAGACGATGTTATCTTTGACAAAGTATCAATCATATATATAAAGATAACAATAAAACATGTGGCAAGAGAAGCAGTGCACAAATTACACCGCGTACATGTCCTTTTCTTTGTAGTCAGTTTGCGATCTCATAAGCACCACACGTCCAAACGAAAAGAAACCCACCTACTCGGCCTATGCTGAGAAACTGGCACATTGCATTAGGCTGATAAACCAGACAAAAGAACGGTTACCAAACGAATTACAAGACCCAGAAAATTCTCTACTAAACGATAGATGAAGTAATTTCCACAACCACAACCACGGCAGACATGCAAAATAGGAACCAGTACCATATTACCTACACAACGGCTTCATCTTAGAGAAAACTAAAACTTTTGAATTCCTGCACCAATAGTTTTGTAGGAGACAAAATCTGCTAAATCGAGGGTGAAGAAAAGCCCCGTCATGGTTACGCCATGTCAAAGTTTCCCTCTTTCCATCCTTTTCTCTGCACCCAAACCGGTCGAATGGCTGAGCCAGACCAGCCTAAGTGTCAAGGACCCGTCCCATGCACCCGCTCGCAAATGGCTTAAGCTGCACCAGGTCGCACCTTCACCTGACTCGTGCACCACCAATATTTGCCCTCATATGCATACACTTAGGGCCAAGTATTTGAAGGAGGCGGCGACACCTATGGAGAAAATGAACACACATAAAGCATCTCCAATACGTGATTTAAAATATAGTAGAGGCGCAAAGAAAATGCTCTTTACGACATTTTGACATAAAAACGGTACTCCAACAGCTTCCCAATCTCTATATTTTTGTGGTCCTAACTAGAGGCAGCCCTAAAATACACCCTCTTGTGTTGCAACTATACAACACCATGCGCAGCCGCGAAACAAAAACGCAGCCGCGTGCAGTCAAACCACCATCCGGAACATTCCCTTAGGTGAACATGCAGAAAAGCCTCCCCTCCCACTCAGCTGCTGCTACCAAATCCGTTCGAATCCGGCCGCTTCCGGCCAAAGACACCACCACTGTACCGCTGAAAAGTCAGATCCACCGCGCCCTCCGTCGCTCGCACTGCCGCACCACCGCAACTACTGAATGGCAACGAGAGCCGTCACACTGACAAATACATATCACTGGTCCTACCGCCTCACCTCATGGCTGCCGGATCAACCGGCCCAGGCGGTAAATCCTCAACTATGCCTTAGTCTCGAGGGAATCGGCCGCCACCGCTGCCGAGCCAACGATGCTATAAGATCCATGAGAGACTGCTATAAGATCCATGAAACTTCAATTATACGAAACATCGCTGCAATTTGCGGGCCGTTGTATTTGACCAAGGATAAATGTTCCCGAAGGTATCTCATGTGTGGGCTTGTCTTTTTATTTAGCAAAAAATGTTTTATCTTTATCTTCAGCAAATAAAAACTCTTGAATTCCCTCCCCATCTGGAATAGGGCACAAAGTTTATTCAACACACCATGAACGAAAATCCCTAGCATTGTTTACTAGACCACATGATCCTGAAAACTAGATCAACATAGAAGGATAACTTAAGGAGAAGGAGAACTAGTATTTCGCAAGGCGCTGGTGTTGTTGACATAGTCAAGAAAAAAAAGACCTCAAATAAAAGCTATAATATTTGCATCTCCCAACCTCACGACTTAGTAGAGGCGATGGATCACAGGTAAAAATAGTTAAGATCTTGGACCGGGCAGCTATGGTTAGGTAGGGGGAGTTGCCGTCAAGCTATGATACTTTAATAACATGGCATAACGATGGTAATGAATGCATGCCCTAAATTATTAGTGTTAGCTATCTAGAGTTTTTTTGTACTCGCTGGGTCTCTGATGGTGGAGCAGGCACATGTGACTACATATCACAATAAAAATATTCCATAGAAAACTTCTAAAGATATACCATTTGTGATATACATTTGGTGTTACTTTGATTAAATGATTAATTTAGGGATACACTTGGGCCTTATAAATCAGAAGAGGGACTATCTAGTATAATTCGCCCGACTGCTAATACGCATCATGCATTCATCTTAAACTTGATGTAGTATAATCGAAAAATGATGTACAATGGATTATTGGCTCTATGCATAAGAGACCTGCATGCATGATGAGTGATCACAACAATTGGCATCAGTGTTTTGCTGACTATACATTGTCACGCCAATTGCATGCATTGAGCTAACTCTGTAATGCTCCTGGTGCGTCTGCTATGAGATGCAATCTAGGGGCTGCCATGGTCTTTGACCAACGATCCATCCTATGAAGATAAATATAATACATGCGACAAGAAATACATTCCTGAAAGTAAACTTTGATTTAACTTTGGCAGGTCCATTATTTTTCTTTGTACATTCTACACAAATTAACATAGTTTTGAATTGTTATTTTTACATGCTCTATCAAGTTTAAATTAGTGTGATATTTTGGATTACAACACAAGTTGAATGTAAATTTGGCAACCAGTTTTTTTCTATTAAGTATATGTACAACAAACAACCGCACCCAGAAAGGGCTAGAATATTCTGATCTGAGGTATATCCAAACTGCCAAAAAATAAGATAAATATTCAATTTTCAAAATAAATGAATACAAAATATTCATGTATATAGAGGATGGTTACAAGTATGTGGATGTAAATTCTGAACATAAACATGACAATACTATGTGACATGTAAAAAACAGAGAAAATGACTAAGGAACAGTGCAAGCCACAAATATAGCAAGCTAAAATAGATTTCTTCACGTTGGAAATAGATGATTTTATGTCCATCAATCGGGTGGGTCTAAAGGCACTACCGGATAATCAACCGGAAGGTAGGTAGATTAGTAGTGCATGCAGTCGCCTTTATAGTTCGGCCGGCCGGCTGCTAACGATGAGAAATATGCATGGACCTGCCATTGCGTGGACATTATTTAAAGGCCTCACGCACACATTCTCCTTCCTCCCCAAACAAAGCTATCTATATCCCAAGCTACTAAACCTATGAAACAAAGAAGCAACTGTTAATTTCTATGGCGTCCGACAATGCTGCTACTCCTGCGTTCAGCTACGAGCCCTCACCATGGATTGACTTCTTTGCTGGATATGAGCCACCGCCGTTACAGGTATATAATAAAAGCTAACTATTTATGGCACAAAATGTCACCATGCACAGAGGTATTTATTTGTAACTATTGTATGCGTTTTTGTACTAGTATCTACTACTCCGGCCTACGCTGGGCCAGCCCAAGAGGTGCCAAAATGTACACCATGCACCCACCACTTGCGGGCCCAAGTAGGAACACATTTCTAATTACCATCCGTGCTCCTCTAGAGATCCATGGCAACCGGTTGCTTATTGCGTGTACTTCACTAGTCGACACTTCTTATAGTATCTGAATATGTGTACAGACTTTATATTTCACATATCCGGCGGTAGAAATTTGTCATATTTTGGATGTCTATTTTGTATATCATCAACACCACTCATAGTCATAAGTAAATCGTCTAGTGTAACTCCATGCTTGAGTGGAAACAACTTGAAACCACATGCATGCTTTTGAAATTAAATATGCTGGCCACGACCGACACCCTTGGAAGATACATGTGGGTAGCCTTTGGTTGGCATATGTTGGAAAGTTGGACTCAGTGAAAGGATATATGGTTATTCTATACAGTCATGTACTTTTGGTCCATTTTCTTTCACTGGAGATACGAGTTGTTAGATTTTTTCAACTATTTTTGGTTTTGGCGACATTTTTTTACCTAGCTAACCCTTGTCCCTTTTGGTTAATTAAAAATGTTCAATGCTTGCATTGCAGAAATCCAAGCAGTGGATGACGCTTAGGGCAAAAAAACTGAAGGAAGACATATGTATGTTGTTTAAATCCAGCAATGACACAGTGGTAAAAATGTCCTTAGTGGATAAACTACAACATCTCGGAATCGATCACCTCTTTGAAGACCAGATTGACACCGCTATGTGGCAAATCCTGAAGAGTGAATTTAGTAACTACAACCTCTATGAAGTTGCCCTTCGGTTTCGCTTGCTGAGGGAACATGGATACTGTGTATCTCCAGGTATATATAATCCTAACAATTTTTTCTTGTTATGCATAGTTGGTTACGAAAAATTATGGAAGAAAAATCATGATATGCAAATTTTTAACTGGCTAAGAAATTGAGTTATCAAGATTAGATTGGTGACCTTATTTGCAAAATATTTCATAATGTGGACGACATGTCTACAACAATAGAAGCTCCATTGACAATGTGGTCACGAGAACACCAACATTTATTTATTGATTACAGATGTTTTCAATCGATTCAAAAGTGAAGATGGAAGCTTCATTAATGATATAACAAATGAACCCAGGACACTATTATGTCTATACAATGCATCTCATCTTCTAATTCATGGTGAGCCAGCACTTGAAGAAGCCATAGCTTTTGCAAGGCATCATCTTGAGTCATGTAGTGGTAGTTTAAAGACCCCACTTGCTCAACAAGTCCAACATGCCCTTCAGATACCAATGCCAAGGACAAATAAGAGGGTGGAAATGCTACATTATATCCTAGAGTACGAACAAGAGGAGCATAACCCAATCCTACTGGAGCTTGCCAAATTGGATTTCAACCTTCAGCAAAATGTCCACTTGAAGGAGCTCAAAGCTATTACCAGGTATGTTATTTATCTTTCTTATATAAACAGAATATATAACCCAATAATGATTCACGGGTGGTTGCCCTCGCATACTACATCTTCAAACAAACAAAAAACCAAAAGTCTAGTTACCACTACATTTCTAGTGCTTAACGTCATCTAAATTAAGAGCTTACGTGGTTGCCTTTTTTCATCAATATGAGAATGCATATTCATTAATGGTTCATGATGCTTTAGTGTTTCGTTGTTTTCTGTGCATTGTAGGATAATTACATAAATGGTGTAGTGATAGAGTAATGCACATGCTTTTAGTAATAATTGACCAATGTTCTTTTATCTCTTAATGGGGCTAGCGATGTTATATTCTATGTGGACTATATATGTACTAGTTCATATAACATTGCTTAATTAATTCACAGGTGGTGGAAGCATTTTTTCGGATATATCGAGCTAAGCTTTATCCGCGATCGTGTGGTGGAGGGTTATACATGGGCCTCTGTGTTGTACTATGACACAAAATTTGAGCTCACTCGAAGTATGATCACAAAGATGATTGTACTAATTACCACATTAGATGACATATATGATAACCATGCCACCCTAGAGGACAGTTGGAAGCTACATGAAGCAATACAAAGGTGGGATTGATTTAGCTCTACATTTTATCTCTCAAATTGTCAATGCATCTAATGTATATTCCACTAAGATAGCGATTCCATATCATATCAATACGTCCTTAGAATCAATCGCAATCACAGTCATAAATATGTGCGCAACGTGATTTTTCCATGATGTTCGAAGTAATAAAGTAATTACGAACATGTATGTACTGGATAATAACTATTTTAGTATTTAAGAAGAAGTAAATGAACACCCTGCATTGCCGTGACCATAAGAGTGCAATTCTATCAAGAAAAAAATGGTATACAAATAATGCTTCAAACCAGGAGCATATTACTATTCTTTGGATAATCACGGCATCCAGAGGTGGACGAGCTGAATCCGATGGTGAATTATCAATTTGCCCGGTGCCCCCCACCCCATCCACGCGCGCGGGCAGATCCACAGCTAAAATTCCATGTTGACATGAAATTTTCATAAGTCCTAACACAATAGCACTCATTGGTACATACAAGTAATGAGCTAATGCTCACTACTATCTGGTAACAATTGCAATTTCAAATGAAAATGTGATGCATGATTAGATTATTATTTTATTAACACAAACATATAAGTTGCCATAATAAGATATGGATGAAAGAAAATCTAAATGCAGTAACAAATGAGATATATTGCCTATAATGAAATTTTGATGTCATGTTACACTATTTGCCTCATGGAGCAAAGTGAAACTAGTGGTTCTTACTGTGTTGAAGAAAGATAAAGAGTATAGAAAAATAAAAGGTTAGGTTAACATGCAAACAAAGAATTTTCAAACTACGATAACTTGTATTAAGATTGCTTTTGTGAATTGGCCTTCAAGATGGGATAAGAGCGCCATTTTTCTCCTGCCGGAGTACTTGAAGAAGTTCTATATGGAGATGCTGAGGACATTTGAGAATATTGAGGCTGAAATGCTAGCCAATACGAACTACGATATAGCACACCTGAAAAAAGCGGTAAGTTCATGTACCCTTTTCTGTCACAACATCTCTCTCTCTCTCTCTCTCTCTCTCTCTCTCTCTCTCTCTCTCTCTTCTCGTTAATTTTGGGATTACATCTCTTTGTTTGTGTGCAGGTCCAAAATAACGTGACTGGTTACCTACAAGAAGCGAAATGGTCACACAGGAACCACAAGCCAAGCTTTGTAGATCAGGTCAAGTTGACTAGTCTAAACATTGGTGTGCCAACGATATGTGTGAGTATGATGGCTGGAATGAGTGATGCAATGATGAAGACAGCGCTCAAATGGGCTGCTAGTGTCCCGGATGTCGTCATATCAGTTGGGAAGATTTCCCGTTTCATGAATGATATCGGTGCATTTGAGGTATATATATATAATATTTCAAAATTATTTTTTTGCATGCATGTTACTTGCTCCTTTCACACATGTAAGAAGTTCAATTTCAAGCATACTGAGATATAATTTTGACCAACAATTTGAGTGCTAAAATGTGATTTAGTGACAAAAAATATCATAGTATGGATTATACTTAGAATTATTTTTTAGCAATGTCATTTTTATGATGCTACCTTAACTTCATTGGTCTATTTTTTTTATAAATTTGTACACATCGAAATGTGTTGGCACCTATGGAAAAGGGGGCAGGGCTCAGTTACCAAGTTTGTACTATCATTGTGAGTGCATGCAAGATTATTAAATTGATACATACTTACATAAAGATGATTATTGATGTCATCATACAGCGTCGAAAATGCAAGGGGGATATGGCAAGCACTGTAGAGTGTTACATCAATGAGTACAACGTGACAAGTGAAGTGGCCATTACCAAAACTGTTGCCCTGATAGAACATGAATGGAAGACCCTGAACCAAGCTCGCTTTCAAAATCATCTCCCTGCATTGCAGCAGTTCATTAGCTTAGCGATTAGCACAACATTTTTTTATGGTAACAGAAATGATATATACACTGGGTGAAACCTAACATATTTTTACTAATATATCTAACAAAACCAGGTTTTTTAAAAAGTTTTTGAACAAGTATCAGTCAAGTTTGGATCCATAGCAATACACAGGACACTTTGCTGTGCGCAATATAGGCATCATGTATGCAAAGATAAATTACTTAATTAGCTGATAGGGAATACTAGTAATTAAAACCTGGGATCTGTTGGAGGATGCGGTCTGGATTGGATGTACGTCTACGCTTGGCGACGACGGATGACATCTCCAGTGGAGATTGGGGAGCGAAGGTCGCCGATAAAACGGCGACTCGCGATTAGGATCGCGATCCTCTTGAAGAAGCGAACTCGCAATTAGATCTGACCAACTCGGAAGGGAATAATTAGGCATCCAAACAGGCATGCGGACAAAGCTACAGCTACGAGCTACACATCGGATGAGGAGTCGAGGAACGAGCCGCTGTGTGCCTTAGGCTAGACACAGCCTGCGTCTCCATGTTCAGCCCATGTCCTAGTGCGTAGTGGGCTTAGCCTAGCTGGCTAATGTATACGTACCCTGGGTGGGGGCCCCTGCATCCTGGGGGCCCGGGGCGGCCGCCCCCTCTGCCCCCCCTCAGGGCCGGCCCTGCATAGAATGTAGAAGGGAATGGCTAGTGGTAAGTCGACTAAATTTTCAGTTATGTTCTTTTGATTTCGTTTCAGCCATGGGATGGAAAACAGGCGGTGCAGATTACTTCTTTATCCTCCAGACAACTTTCTTCTTCTCCATCCAACCGCCAGATGGACCACCGGCCGAACCGTCGACCACCACCACCCGCGGCCAGCGGCGCTCCTGCTCAGCCTCACCGCCCCGCCCACCCCTCATCCTCCTCCCACCGACATGCTGCTGCCCCTGGCCATCCCTCCAGCCCCGGCAATGACCAGTTTTTTCTCCGGCGAACTTGCACCACCGCCGTGCTGCCACCCCTACCTCCCCCCTTCATCAACGATAGATGATGGGGTAGCCTCCTAGGGAGCTCCTTCCTTCACTCCGGCGAGTCAGCAGCTGCTTCTTCCTTCCCTCTGGCACCTGCTTCCTTCTAGCGAAAATCGAACAAACCAAATTGGATTTTCAGGCGACTGATGTTTAGCTATTATGAATGTGAAAAGACAAATAAAGAGTGGCTTGACAAGCAAGAATAACCATTCAAACAAGTACACATCCGATCGATCTCACATATAATAATATCTATAGGAGTAGCGTTGCATCCATCTGTATTAACTAACCTGCATCTACCCGTTATAATGACCTGACAAACCAGCAAAGGTATAGCTAAGACAGTCTGGCCATTCTGCACCATGTTGAGAATGATGTATAGGCCAATTTATAGCCCACACTTTAGAGCCTTACTTAATTCTTCGGTGTCCCACATCCTTCACGCATGTTCATACACTTGCATCATGGATAATGGATATGCATGTGATGTGTCCTATCCCTTCCCTGCCACAAGCGTGACATTAACCTAGTAAAGAAAATAGAATTTACTAAGACGATGACTTTGGTTTATTTGTTGCTATTTTTATCCTTGTAGAATTCAGGATGTTTATTTTGAGAAACAAAGCTCATTTGTATACTTTGATATAACACAATTATTATTTTCTTCTTCCTCTTCTATCACGAATTCACCTACCTCCATTGTCAACATGCTCAGATTTTAGGGTGACAAGCTGACAGCTATGCCTTCTTTCGCATTGACATGACTGTCAACTCGACAAGTAGAGATTGACAAGTTTCATCTGCCATGGGTGTTGTACACAACAAAACTTGAACAAGTGTATTGGAGCTAGTTTCATCTGCCACAGATCATGTATCCTACTGTATAAGGTTTTGCATGGATATAAATAGGGAGCATCGCACACTATGGGGTAGCTAAGCTACAAACATTAATATATGCTTTTGTATCCAGATTGATTAATTTAAAATATCTTACTATTTATGTAAATAACATGTACATTATAGGTCCTGGATTATTTTTAAAGGTAGGAGCATGATTTAATTGGTGGATTTACAAATGTTAAACGGAATTATAAATATGCATAACATTCATCATGCATATATTATTTTTCCCTATTGACAAAGTGTTTTTAATGGTTAACAATTTTAATGATCTTCATAATAATGTTCATAAAAGAAATACCTAGCCTGCTCAAGTGCATGGGTTGAGGAATTGCTGACTTAACCACAACTATTACGGCATTAACCGATAACATAATCATGTATTCCATTTGTTCTTTATGCCGGGAACCGCCCATCACCCAAACTAGTAAAGCCTCTATCTCACCTCCGCCTATGATGTAGCGGCTTTGTTGCCTGCTCCGATTCATTCTTGGCAAGTCCTCGCAGGCCACGCTTCGTCTTCGCTCGACACTTAGCGTGCGTACGGGGGAGGAATCAACTGACGCTCAAAAAACATTCATATGGTTCGTTATTAGCATTTAGCAAACACAGTACAACCAAGAAACCTTGATCAGCCCAGCTAATTAACTAGTTTTGATCTCTGTCCTTTCAAGCTCTAGGTGAGCACGCAATGGCCGCTTCATGACAGTGAAGATCTCAACATGCGGCTGGAGATCGACAGCAAGCTCACCTTCTCCCTCCCTCCACCGGAAGTCCCTCACAAGGTTGGCGGTGAAGTAGCTTAAGTGCAGCATTGCGACACCCCTACCAGGGCACATCCTCCGACCACCGCCGAAAGGCATCATTTTGATCGTGCCGTCGGTTCCTTGGGATGCATCCTTGCAGGACAGGAACCGTTGTGGCTTGAACTCGTCAGGGTTATCCCACGCTATCCTGTCTCGTGCTATAGCAGCCAGTGGGAAGTACACTTTTGTGCCCACTGGAATACGCTGGCCATTGTGAACCACATGATCCTCTTCCATCACCTGCCTGAACGCAAAAGACGTCGGCGGATGCAGCCGGAGTGCCTCCATGATGACAGCGTGCAGGTACTCCAGCTTCCCAAGAACAACCTCGCTGACTTCATCGGCGTCCGCACCCACGACGGCATTGATCTCCTTCCGGACGGCCTCCTGTATGTCGGGACGCTTCACCAAGTTGGCCATGATCCACTGCAGCGCTGATGCTGTCGTTTCAGTTCCAGCACCAAGGAACTAGGAGCACATGCCGACGAGTTCACCATCGGACAGCCTTCTTCGATGCCGCCTTGGGTCCTGACTGTGGTCGTCCGGCACCTTGAGATCGATGAGCGTGTCCACATACACCGGCGTCTCGCTGGGTCGCCGGTGCCGGCCGCGACGGGAGTCGATGAGTGGTAGGTACGTCTGCTCCTGCTGCTGTCGCAGGGCGGCTAGCTTCTTCCACCGATTACGATAAATGAGCCTGGTCAGTGCGGGGAGCATGGCGTGCGCGAACACGCGCGCCGTAGATAGGGACTTGACGAGGTCACTCTGAGCGTCGGCCATGGCACGGACGCGGTTATTGTCGATGTCGTCGCCGAAACACATGTTGGCCACCAGGACAAACATAGCGTAGCGGATGCTCTCCGCCGCGTGAACCACGCCGTCTTTCCTCTGCTCGGCGAGGTCCACGACGAGTCCATGTAGTGCACGGCGGCGCGCTGACGCGTGCCGGTGGAGCTGCGTTGGGTGGAGGACCTCCGATGTGAGGTTGTGACGAATGGCGCGCCAGTGCTCACCGTAGGGAGCGGAGGTGATGTTCTGGTATTGACGGCGCGAGAGGATGGCGCTGGGAGAAATGGACGGTGGGCGGTTGGAGAAGGAGCCAGCGGCGCTGCCACGCACGAGAAGGCTGTGCGCCGTCTCGGGGTCCGTGACGAAGATGCTAGCTGGCTGTGGCTTCCACACCGTGGAGAGCTCCGGTGCCAGAACCGACTTGGCCCTCGTGAGAAGGGCTTTGATTGGCGATGCATGGTGGAGGAGGAGGAAGAGGAGAGCCAAGGGAAGCAGGGTTAGGAGGAGCAAGTCTGCCATGGCTTGATGGATTGAGCTGCGCCTGCCGTATTTACTCACGCATGGGCTTGGCACGCGGTAGTTGAGCTGCATAGATGCCATTATAATATAATTCAATCTTTGGCTGATACAGGGGATGGGACGGTCTTTATTGCACCTTTATTGCTCACCTATAGACGGTTGTGAAAATAAGTATCGCCAACTTTTGAGTAGGCGCAAAAAAATACTTTCGACTTTGGAGTAGGGTTTATTAGTCCCTCCCATATTTTAAGTCAAAATTTAATCACATATTTGACTAGCAAATTGTCAATGCATGTCACAACAAATCAAATAATATTGTTGGATTCATATTTGAATGTAGTTTCCAATGATATTATTTTTTAATGTATAGCTTAGATTTTATTAGTTCAAATCATGATTAAGAAATGATCCAAAATACGGTGACCTGTAACCAAGACATAGATAGTATAAAAAATCCTGTGCATGGACAGGCGTGAAATACTCTCTTGTCACAGTCCGGCGCGCTTCAACAATCTCTGAAACCAAATGATTAGCGATTAAACTGAAAAATATCATCTATGGTTATACCACGGCGCCTAACAATTTGGGAAATTAACACGTACACACATGCATGCATTTATTCTACCTCGCATACACACCTGCATGGAGAGAAATTTGTGGGATTGATTGCGGTTGTCACGCCCTAATTAATTGGGCATTAAACCAAACGTGTCTAAAATCCCTTTGGTGGTGAAAATGCATGAAAATTGATATGTAAACTGACAATTTAAAGGGAGTATGGTGATTGATCGTTCGCAAGGTGCTCAACAAATAAATCTGAGCTCGTAACGTGCCAGCGAACTTCCTGATGGCCCTCATTTATTACTCGGCCCTGGCTAGATAGCCACATGCTATCATTAATGAGATTGTTGTCATATTTGTGAAATTGCGTTACTCTCTTCTATCCACATTACTTGTCACTGCTTTACTAGTACTCTCTTCGTATTGATGCATTAGGAACATTAGAGCATGATTAATAATACAACAAATTGCTAGCTATAAGATGTTGTCATATCATTTATAGCCAATTCATATAGTCACTCATACAATAAGGTTAGCTATAAGGTTGGCTATAAGATTACTATTTTTCCTCATCTCTCTATCTCTTTCTTCGTATTTATTGCATCTGCCTTGAAGCACGCATATAGTTAGGCTCTTGCATGAGAGCTCACTCCGCTTACTTTTTCATGTCTCTCTCCTCCATGTCGACAAAATTGCCATGTAAGCAGGCTATAAGCCTGCTATTGTACTTGCTCTTATGAAAACAAATAATCCTAAAATGCTACATTGGTTACGCCAGGGAAGAGCTGCTGAGGTAGTTTCCTTCTGCATCACGATACACTACTATTGTCGCGTCTCCAAGCTTGGGATCATTCTACAAATTAGTGGGATCATTATTACCTAGAGTTGACAATCTTCCAAACCCATTTTCAATATTATCACAACGATATTCATCATGAGGCTTAAATAAACTTTCAATATCATAAGAATAATCACCCGAATCATGATAATTGCAATAAGTAGTGGACGTATAAAAATTAGCATCCCCAAGCTTGGGGCTTTGCATATTATTAGCACAATTGACTTTAATAAAATAATCGGGCTTTGTATGGGCTGAGAGGGGTTACGGGCCAAATAATTGGGCTTTGTATGCCCATGAGTTAGCGGGCCGACATCGATTAATCGGCCTAACAACCGACTAATCGGTCTAACAGACCATTTAACCGGTCTAATAGACCATTTAATCGGACTGGCAAGTTAACATGATGAATAGGTGTTATTCGATTCGGCCACCTGATGAGTAGCGATTAACTAGCCAATTTACTGATTAATCGGATGAATTATAGAACAGTGCACATATCCAAATCAATTAGTGTCTTGGGAGAGCGTGGAGAGGATCAATGATCCATGATCCGTGGTCCTATTGCTCTGTCTCTCGAACTTACGGCAAGGGCCAAGAATGCCCGGCCGTGCCTCGTAATTATCTCACAGGTACCCTCCAGGTCATCCTCAGTCACAAGAGACTATCAGGAACTCAGGTCCACCTCTACTGGGGTGGTACCATCTGTCCCTTCAGTCCCACAGAAACAGTTGACGGGAACAGGTAAAGGTAAGTGTGTGTCGATAACACCAAGGAGGAATTGTAGGAATCACCCTTGATCGATTCCCACTCGATGTAACCATCAAGGTGAACTTGGAGGAATCACCCACGGTAGGTTCACACTTGAAGAACTGCACGACAGAGTCAATATTGGGAGTGGTGAAGGAGGAATCACCCTCCATAATCCACAACCGATTAGCTACACTACAGAGATATTATCAGGAGTGCATTTCGAGGTATCACCCTCGGCACTCGGTAGTATCTCTACAGAGTTGTACAACTAAGGGGGGGGTGCGGTGATGTGTTGGTCTCAGTACGTCGATCACATTGATCGATTCATTCGGTAATAAAGCGGGGGCAACAGGGACAAGGCGAAGGGTCACTGATGGATCACTAACTAACCTATACTAAGCATATAGGATATCAGGTAAAGTAACAACAGCAGGTTACAAAAGCAGGCTATGCATCACAATAGGAGTTATCAACAACATTAGCAAAATCGAATGCAAGCATGAGAGAGAAAGTATGGGCGATATAGGAATGATCAAGGGGCTTTTTCTTGCCTGGAAGCTCTATGAAAAAGGGCTGATCGTCAGGTGTGTAGTCATACCTAGGACCATCGTCAGTCTCGGGGTCTACCGGAGAGGAGAGGGGGAGAAACAACAAATATAAAGCAAATAAATGCATCATGATGCATGACATGGAAATATGCTGACCTAGCGGTGATCTAACATAGTGCTACACGTTACAGACGAAGCGGGAAAACATCTAGAAATGTTTTCCCAGCGTTTGGCAGTTATCGGACAGATGAGTGGATATCATTTTTGGATTTTTTATATTTTTCTTAGAAATTTTCATATATAACTTATTTTCATCTCAGTTATATATTACTTTATATGATTTTTCGGAGTTTAAATGATTTTCCAAAAAAATTGTAATTAAGTTAATTCGAAAATACATTAAATACTAAATGTTATGATGTGCTTCATAGGCTGACATGTGGGGCAAGTCAAAGCCCAGTGAGTAGTCAACATTGGCAGTTGACTAGTCAAACTGACAAGTGGAACCCCATTGTTAGTGACTCAATAAAAATTAATAGGTTTCAATTTAAGTAATTAAGCAAATTAGTTATTAGGGCCCATTTTGTCAGTGTCTAATTAAATTTAACCAATTAAATTAATTAACATTTTAGTTAATTAGGTGGGTGGCCCACCAGTCAGTGACTGTGCTGCCCAGTCAGCACAGTTGACCGGGGTCAACGGGTCAGCTAGGCCCCTGGGGCCCACTGGCAGTGACACATGGGTGGGCCCCAAGCCAGCCATATCTATGGCGGTGCTAGAGGGGTTCCAGCGACTCGATTTCAAGGTGGTGACGTGCCGTAGTTGGCCGGAATATGCGCACAGGGAGTCTCCGGCCCCGTTGGTTGGCTCGTTCAAAAGAGCAAGCGATGTCGCATTGTTTGGTGTCGGTGGGAGTGGCTGAGATGGTCGGAGTTGAGCGGAACATCATCGGCGGCGGTGGTGGCGTTTGCTGATCTTCGTCGCTATGGGGCACGACAAAGGCAGTGGATGGTGGCGTTGGGTTGCTAGGGAGAAGCTGAGCACGATGCGGTGCTCGGACGCGAGCAGTGGCCACGGCAGCGAGCTCTACCGTGACATTGGGTGCGGCCATGGCGGCGAGGCGAGCTATGGCGCGGAAGGATGGGGGAGACGAAGGGGATCCGAGCGGAAACTCACAGGGAGCCTGTAGAGGTGCAAACGTCGGCTCGGGGGAGGCTCATGGCGCCGAATCGATGGCGACTGCGGTGGTGCCCAAGGAGGAAGAAGAGGTCGGGGCGGCATTGCAGGGGTCCCCAGTTCCAGCTCGAGGTAGCATGCAGCGGCACTCTATGACATGACGGGGAGGCGCAGGGGTGAAGATGGCCGCGGGATCGACGGGGCGTCGGCGACGGTCGCATCGGGCGCTTCTCCAGTTCGACGCAGGGAGCTAAAGGAAGAGGGGGGATCTAGTCTAGGGGGTAAGTGAGTGAGAGGGGAGGAGTCCGAGGGGCCGTGTGGGTGGCAGACTTATCCTCCCACGGCGAAGCTGATGAGGTGGTCCGACGGGGACGAGCGGCGCTCGTGCCCTCGGTCGGCCACTGTAGCTATGTTGAAGCCAACACGATCGGTGGGCTGGGCCGACACAGTGCCACTTTTCTTTTTCTTAAACTATTTCTTTTTATTTTTATTTTTCTGTTTTCATTTATTTAATTCTGTTTTTTAATTATTTTAAATAGCAAATATGTTTAGTAAAAGTAGGAACTTGGCCCATTATTTAAAGTGCAATTTTGGACAATGCCAGGAAAAGTTTGGGAGGCTTTTACATTACTTTAGAATTCTTATAATTTCAAAAGCAATTAAAATATTGTTTTGTACCGTGTTTTAATTGTTTTAGGGTATTTAATTACTTTATATAAAATATTGGTTTCACCATGACAATTATTCAATGATTATTTGCCATTGCGTGAACTTTTTAGTTTTCTTATTTCTGAAATTCTTAATTCCTCTTACAATTTGAATTTGATTTAAAGTGGAATTTAAATAAGATATGAATCAACGTTGATCAAGACTAGTTAATCAAAGTAGCTTATGATGATCACTTTAGCTCCTTACATAGGGGTGTTACAATGGCATATAACTCATGCGGATCCTCATCTAGGCATGCCAAGTGCTGGCAACACCGACGTGTGCCTTCGTCCATGATGTGTCCTCGGGCCTGGTAAGCTTGGTGTGGCACCTCGTCAACATCGAGTTCGTCCGTCTAGCATGCCCGAGGCTGGCAACACCGACGCGTGCCTTTGTCTATGACGTGTCCCTGGCCTTGACAAACCTAGCGTGACAACTCATCAACACCGTCTTCTTCCCGGCGCACCACTACCTCGACAACACTGCTCCGAAGACTACCACGGCGCTTCCTTGCGCCTGCGGCGCCATGGCGACTAACTCAACATCGACCACCCCGAGTTGACATCGACCATGTCATCCCTCGCATGGCTACCTCAAACATGGATACACCATCCTACGCTCTCGGTTAGATTGACATCGGCACAAAGGGACGACTTGATGGAGCAATCTCATCGGTTTCACTCCAGCCACATCTTCTGCTATGCATCGATCGTTATGACTAGGGAGGGGGGATGGTGTCCATCGGCTTACCTTAGGATTCTTCTCCTGTCTCACCGTCTGCGTCGCTACCTTTGTGACTGTGGAGGGATGTTGAGTATTGTGATTATTAGAAAATATAGGATATATTAGGATTTGTTCTAACTTGTCTTATACTCCAAGTTGATCATGTACTCCTATAAATACGTCCACGGGGCTCAAGCGATACCACAATAGAACCCACCTCATTTTGTCAACCTTCCTCTCTATTCTTTCTACAATATATACCCAAAAAAGAAGTTTAGGACTCAATGTTTGTGGTAAAATTTTCATGCACGGGAGGCTTTTGAAATGGGAATCTGGTTTCTAGGGGTCAACTCGGTCATAGGATAGTCTTGTTACGCCCTCCGTCTCTAAATATAAGACATTTTAGAGATTTCAATAAGGACTACGTACGGGTGTATATAGACGTATTTCATAGCGTAGATTCACACATTTTGCTCCATATGTATTCTTTATTGTAATCTCTAAAAAATCTTATATTTAGAAACGGAGGGAGTAGTTGAGACATGCGTATATACCTGAGAGTTGGTTAGATTTATTAAGAAATGAAAAAAAAATATTTATTATTAGTAACTATGGAAATAAAATTACCATCATAGCAAAAACCAGTAGATACGCGAAAAAGAAGCAGTAAGTATCAATGCAGTAATCTTATTTCCATTGGTGTAAATACAATACTCGACGCTAGTAATGATATACATTATTAGAAGCATAGTAAATTATAAATGGAGTAGCCTCCAGTACAATACATTGTAAATGAAGCATCTTATTGATATAGTACATTATGACAAGTAGTACGATACAAGAAGAGTGCTAGAAACTGGAGTAGAGAGCAACTGTGATTTGCAATGAAAACAGAGCCTTCCAATTTACTTGCAACTGTGACAGGTAGAGGAAGTAAAGAAGAGGTACGACTGGGAGAGGGAGGAGGAGGAGGAGGAGGGGAAGGGATGAGGTCCAGGACAGCACTACTCAACCACCTTCCCTGTGTGATACAAGTATTTGCTTGATCCCTTTGGCTTAATTGCAGTTTATCCCTTTGGCTTGATCCCTTTGTTATATCATGTAGAATAATTCGCCCACGCGCGCGGACTGCTTGCTTGCTTGCTTGCTGCACCATCAATTTTTTTTCATGGAAGCGAGCACATCTATCCATTCTTATTTTTTTCAGATCGAGAATAAATAAATAAAAACATGTACATACATACTTAGGCCAGAGACACATGCTGTGACCCATACATGCATAGACTTAGGCGAGAGACACGTGTTGTGACCCATGTCGCCGCGACTAGCTATGACCATCTCTCGATGGATTGAACACATCGCCACCGCCCCACGCCAGGCATCCATCAGTGGGTCGACCATTCACGATGATGGAGCAACAACCGAAACGAAACCCCCACGTATGTTTGGATGTGGCGCATGGCTGGGATTGGCCAGAGAGGCGATCGATCCGTGGGTAATCGCTACCGACCAATGAGGGAGACTCCCACCGATCCATCCCCGCCAGCTGCTCACGATTGATTCCGCGGGCCACCCGATGTCGACGGACGGGCGGACGAGATGGGGCAAAGACCATGGAGATCCAACCCAAGCATATCTGTGCTTCTTCCTTCCGGCCAGCTCCCCACGATCGATTCTGCGGGCCGTCAGATGTCGATGGACGAACGAGATTGGTTAAATAGACAGTGTCGATCCATGGGTAAAGTCCATTGACCAATTAAGAGTCCGCTGCATTTACGCGCGCTCGTCTCTCAAAATTTGTGTCTCCTTGCTCAAAAGTAAGTTTTGAAGACAAGAGAAAAGGAAAGGAAAGATAATATTGAAAAGAGGCGAATCCCATTCCCATCCCCCACCCATCTCTCTCCCCTCGCCGCCGCCGCGATTCCGGCGAGTTTCGGCGGCACGCAGCACACCGCCGACACCCCCTCACTCCGGTCCTTCCTCCTCTCCGGCCAGATTCACGGCTACCGCGCGCAACCCCTCCCAATCCCCGTGGATAGGGTCGTGGGCATGTCCCCGGCTCGAGCTGCGCGCCAAGATCCACGGCACCATCCTCCTCCATGATCCAGGAGAGGCGGCGGCGGCGGAGGAGCCAAGCCATGGACCCTAGCCCGCGGCCATCAGGATCCGCAGGCAGGAGGCGCAGCCATGGGTACGAATCCCTCCTCTTCACCCATCCCATCCCATCCCAACCCATCCCCGGTCTGGTCTCTTCTCCCTCTCTGACCCACCCCCGTCTCCATGACCATTACCAGGAGGAGCAGGACGACGCCATGGAAGGGTCACCAACAACTCCGGTCTTCTCCATGGACATGGAGGTCCTCCGCTGCACTCCCTGATGCATCAAGCGCGCAGGCATACAAGGAGGCTCTGCTTCTTCCCAGGTCGCCATGGAAGGTATGCTCTGCTCTGCTTGTCAACGCCCATCTATCCGTGTTTGCTTGCTGCTGCAACTTGTATTCAGACGGAGCTAGACAAAACTGCAAAAATCTCATACTTTTACTTCCTTTTTCAGAAAAAACTAACAAGTCTGCAGATTATTCTTCAGGTTGATACTAAATTGGCAATGTTGCTGTTCCGACCCCGCTGCCGCTGCGGACGCCATGGAGCCCGTCCAGGTATCTCACTCTGCTCTCTCTCATGTCCCGGCCATCAATTACCCGGAGGTGTTGCCTCTTTTCACTAGTGCAACCGTGCGTGTGCGTGTGCGCGCGTGTGTAGTACTCCCTCCATCCCAAAAAAAGTGACTCAACTTTGTACTAAAGTTTGAACAAAGTTGAGCCACTTATTTTGGGACGGAGGGAGTATGAGATTCAACAAGACACAATGAGCTCTTGTAGCGATGATTCTTCTGCTGGTCACACAAGTGAGCCTATCTATGCTTGTTTTGTCTTGGCTCGATTGATTCCAACACTTAACTTTCAGTTTTGCAACTACAAATTAAGAGATCGATTTGGGGGAGGTGAGGTACACGAATGATAGTAGGCCAGATTCAGACTTGTATTCGAGAGGAAATTCATAGTTTCAGTTTCGCAACACACGCCCACACATAGCAACAGCCAGATTCAGACATGTGTTGGAGAGGAAATTCAGAGTAATCTGCTTGCCTATGTGCTAGGCTTGCATGTCAATTGTCTCATAACCGAGCCATTGGTCCTGGGTTTAGTTAGGACGTGTAATTCAGCTCCCTTGTTGCTACAGCTCCAATCATATAGGCTGCCACATATCATCATGCTTTCTACTGTAGTAATGTTCTCTTCTCATGTTCATCTCAACCCCATGTGTGTGTTGTGCTCTTGACATGTCCGCACGAAATCACCAATGCGTGTCTCTGTGTTGCAAATGTGTTCTCCACATTTGCTATTGTTTGGGCTTAGACAGCTCGATTGCCCGCTGTTTTCAAGATCATTGCCTTATGCTAAAATACTCCTATTCTTTTGCCTTATGCTATTGTTTCAGGATCATTGACATGATTTCCTCTTTTCTCTCATTATGATTGGAGCTCAAGATTTTCCATTTGACTCAAGATTTGTTATTTATCATGTCCTTGTGCAGCAGCATGATTGATTCGGTACTGCATCATCCCCGGTTAATGCAGAGGACAAGGGGCTCATCGTGTGTGTCTCCCTTCGACCAACGAGGCACGACGTTGTTCGGCACTGGCTGCAAAATAATCACGGTAAGCTTGTCAACGCCCATCTATCCGTGTTTGCTTGCTGCTGCAACTTGTATTCGGACGGAGCTAGACAGAACTACAAAAAATCTCATACTTTTACTTCCTTCTTCAGAAAAACTGACAACTCTGCAGATTATTCTTCAGGTTGATACTAACTTGGTAATGTTGCTGTTCCGAGACCCCGCTGCCGCTGCGGACGCCATGGAGACCGTCAAGGTAACTCAGTCTGCTCTCTCTCATGTCCCGACCATCAATTACCAAAGTCTTCCAGTATGAGATACATGCCGATTAGAGCAACAACAAAACGACACCAAAAATATCACTTTTCACTATGAAAAAAGCTCCATTTTTCATACCCAAGTCTTCACATGTATTACAGAAAGAAAAAAACAACTCTGAAAAAGCTCCATGTATCTCATACCGAAATCTTCACATGAGCAAATTCCTTCAAAAACTAAAATAAAATACTGACACGAGCATGCATAGCAAATCTTACAATTTGACGGAGCACTAGGAAACTTGATACTCCATATTTTGCCTGCTTGCTTGCTTGCTGCAACTTATCTTCACAGACAGACAAAACTGCAGAAATCTGAAACTTTTAGTTCCTTCCTTCTTCAGGAAACTGAAAACTCTGCAGCAGATTTATCTTCAGGTTGATGATACTAACCAAGCATACTAACTTGATAATGTTGGTGTCCTCAGGCGCAGACTGTTGTGTGCCGCCTCTTCCATGGGCGTCCACGCCATGGAGCTCCTTAAGGTATATCTTATGTCGTGTGTGTCCCGGCCATCAATTACGTACCCATAGATGCTGCTTGTTTTCACTAGTGCAACAATTTGTGTGTGTGTGCCCAGTATGAGATTTGACAAGACAACATGAGCTCTTGTAGCGATTCCCACATGCTAGCCTTTCTATGGCAATTATGTCTAGTCTTATTACATCACTTTGTATGGAGCGTACAACTTTGTTTGCTACAGAATATATAGCAGCATCCTGAAATACTACTCTACTATTTCGTTTGTGATCACGCCCCTGTACAACAAGCCTTCCAATCTGCTAAGTTTTGCCTCTCTTGCTGTATGTATGTATATGTATGGGCAAAATGATGACAGGTGCAGACCTGAGCTGCCTGCCATGTCGTTTATAATAAACACACACTTGTAATAGTAAGATAACATGATATTCAAACTGCGTAAGATTGCAATTTCTCTCTCTTGCACTGGTAACACTATCACATATACTCCCTCTGTAAACAAATATAAGTGCGTCTAGATCACTAAAGCGGTGATGTAAACGCTCTTATATTTCTTTACAGAGGGAGTACTAGTTATGTATTTCCATTTCTTAAATGCTGCCATGTCCATTGGTGTGACTCCATTTCTCTGCTTTGACGTTGATGTTTGCCCAACAGAGACCCTCAATGATGACCAAGGTGGAGTGCAGGACATTGAGGACATGATATGAACCGCCGTTCCAGACGCCCGCCTCAGGGAAGGAGCACTCCATCCCGCTGATAACAATGTTTTGAAAGAGGAGATGATGGATTTGGTGGAGGAGAAGAACTCCCTCAAGGACGAAAAGAGGAGCCCTGTGTACAGAAAAGTATGTGATGTTTTATCGAATCACCATCGCAGCAACCTTACTATGGCCTGATGTTCCCTTTTGTCGACGGTCTTGACTATAACTCAAGTGCTTGTGATGTTGCATTTTGGCAGCTTGTGATGCTGCTTTGTCAAGTGCTTGTGTGGTTGTTTCGATTTGACCTAGAAGACCGCTGCTTCGCTCCTCCGGGTCTGCTTATTCCCGGGTCGCCGCTGCTCCCACGATGGAGGAAACGCTTGTCTTGTTTTTCTGTATTGAGCAAACGCTTGTCTTGTTTTTCTGTAGCATTCACCATGCATGTCTCATGTGATCCTTGTGCAGGCCGTATAGCACTAATTGGACTGCGGTGGTCTGATGACACCTTCCCTTGTCCATGGAGGATCCTCAATAGGCAAGATCATATGCCACCGCTGATCCGAAGCTCATGCCAGGGGAAGGGATTCTGTTATTGCCTTCTATGTGGGTGGTGAGTGCAGGCTCTGCTCATCCTAGTTCAGCATTCATCATCAGTGGCCCTTACTCCCTCTCATGCCTATCCATATTTGCTTGCTTGCTTGCTGCAATTTATGTTCAGAGACGACTAAACTGCAGAAACCTGAAACTTTTAGTTCCTTCTTTCTTCAGAAAACTGAAAACTCTGCAGCAGATTTATCTTCAGGTTGATACTAACGACACATACTAACTTGATAATGTTGGTGTCCTCAGGCGTAGACCACTGTGTGCCTCCTCTTCCATGGACGCAGCAGCTGCTCCGACCCCGCTGCCGACACCATGGAGATCGTCAAGGTATCTCTCTTTGCTCTCTCTCTCTCTCTCATGTCCTGCGTGTCCCGGTCGTCAATTACCCGGAGATGTTGCTTGTTTTCACTAGTGTCCAACAATTTGTCTAGTATGAGATTTGACAAGCCAAGATGAGATCTTGTAGCGAAAATTCTTCTGCTGGTCACACAAGTGAGCCTATCTATGGCAATTTTGTCTTGTCTTGATCAGGTCCAACACTTAACTTTCATTGTGTGGAACTGGAACGAGCACTTTGCATTCCTAGGCTGGTGAATAAGTATGCATTGTTTTTAGGGGAAGATGTTGTCTTGTTAATTCCTATAAATTCCCTTTGACACAAGAGAATTGTTGTGTGGCTTACTGCTGAGAAATCTGACATTCCTCTGATGCATTACATTGCCTCTGCACTAGACTGATCTTTTTATGTCCACCCAGATTGCATTCCTCGGGAAGATACTCCTTTCGTCCATCAAACCTACCGGACATGATGGAAAATCTCCATCGCGCGCGACACCGGTCATTTTCTCTTGCCAAGCGGTGCTGCAGAAGTTGACGCGGTTTGGGCTTGAAGATGCACACGATGGCGCCGTCGTCCTCGTGCTTTCTTCGCTGATGAAGATGCACTGGATGGCGTCGTTGTCCTCGGGCTCTCTCCGCTGATGAAGATGCACTGGATGGTGCAGTCGTCCTCGGGCTTTCTCTGCTGATAAAGATGCACTGGATGGCGGCGTCGTCCTCGAGCTTTCTCCATTGATGGGTTAGGTTTCAGAATTAAGCCATGTATGTAGTAGTTTGGCTCTGTCATGTTGTAATGTTTGTGATGGAAGGACGCGAAGTACCTGTGCTTCCTGGGATGTGTAGTGGACTCGAGATGTTTTTTATCATCTCATCTGAGAAGTAGTTGATGACATAGATATTTAACTTTGTTTTGGTGAAGATGTATTGCACTGCGCTGTGTGTGCGCGCGCACATGCATGCGTGTTCCTGTTTGATCATATCTGGTGGAAGTAACATCTTCATTGTGAAGGTTGGGATGTGAAATGATGTGCATCGTTATGGGAATTTTCTTTCTGGGTTAACTGCATCAAGAGTTAAGTTGATCATATTAGTCATTGCATCAAGGAATTCCTGAGCTGTTTGTCGGTGTTTTGTATGGTACAACAAGAAAATTTTCATTGCCCTAGGAGAGGAGAGTACCGAGTTTGTCGGTGTCAAGAATGAATGAGTGTTCTCTGGGTTTTTTCAATTATAATCTAACAAGTTATGAAAAAATGTTCAATGCAGGGACTTTGAAACTTGCCAACCTGGTAATTGGATTGGAGCCGGTGTTTTTATGCTAGGAATGCACTTGCAAACCTGGTGTCTTATCTTACGTGAGAAAATCAAATTGTGAACAGAAAAACCTTTTATGCTAGGAATGCACTTGCAAACCTGGTGTCTTATCTTACATGAGAAAATCAAATTGTGAACAGAAAAAACCCACCTGGCTATATAGAGAACGAGTCTTGTCTTAGATGAGCAAATTCCTTCAAACAGATAAAAATAAAGATACAGACACGAGCAAATTCCCTAAAAAAATAAAAACTGACACGAGCAAATGGGAAGAAGTTACTGCATACACACATGGAAAGTGCCTGGCTACCTTTACGTGGCCGGCGTAATTTCTGGGAGCGCTGGGACTAAATCGTTTGTGCAGTACATACCATACCATACCATAGAGAGAGTCAGAGAGGGAATCCATCGCGCGTGTGCGTCAATCTGGCGACAAGGAAATTAAAGGAATAATTACTGCATGCAGCTAGCGTTTTCCACGGCTGGATGAATACACCTCTTTCCTTCCTTCCTTCCTTCCATCAAGAGAGCCTCCCTTGATTCCCTCGTCTTCCTCCTTGAAACTAGGCACCCCATTAGTTCTATCCTCTTCCCAAACCGACGCATCCGTCCGTTCATCCCATCGCTGCCTACGCTCCCCTCTCCTCTCCTCTCGTCTACTCTATAAATGGACGCCCCCTTGATCTCGACCAGCCCCGCCCCGCCCCACACCTTCCACCTCCTTACCTCTCCTCAATCTCCACGTTGTAGATGGCAACGGTGGATCTAAGCAGCGTCGTGTACATCCACCGGCAGCTCAGGGTTGTGCCATGCCCACGCCGATGTGTTGTCCGGCTAGCACCACGCTGCCGCGCAAGAGACGCGAAGTACCTGTGCTTCCTGGGATGTGTAGTGGACTCGAGATGTTTTTTATCACCTCATCTGAGAAGTAGTTGATGCATGCGTGTTCCTGTTTGATCAAATCTGGTGGAAGTAACATCTTCATTGTGAAGGTTGGGATGTGAAATGATGTGCATCGTTATGGGAATTTTCTTTCTGGGTTAACTGCATCAAGAGTTAAGTTGATCATATTATTCATTGCATCAAGGAATTCCTGAGCTGTTTGTCGGTGTTTTGTATGGTACAACAAGAAAATTTTCATTGCCCTAGGAGAGGAGAGTACCGAGTTTGTCGGTGTCAAGAATGAATGAGTGTTCTCTGGGTTTTTTCAATTATAATCTAACAAGTTATGAAAAAATGTTCAATGCAGGGACTTTGAAACTTGCCAACCTGGTAATTGGATTGGAGCCGGTGTTTTTATGCTAGGAATGCACTTGCAAACCTGGTGTCTTATCTTACGTGAGAAAATCAAATTGTGAACAGAAAAACCTTTTATGCTAGGAATGCACTTGCAAACCTGGTGTCTTATCTTACATGAGAAAATCAAATTGTGAACAGAAAAAACCCACCTGGCTATATAGAGAACGAGTCTTGTCTTAGATGAGCAAATTCCTTCAAACAGATAAAAATAAAGATACAGACACGAGCAAATTCCCTAAAAAAATAAAAACTGACACGAGCAAATGGGAAGAAGTTACTGCATACATAATAAAATCTTACAAATTGAGGGACACTAGGAAACTTGATACTAAATCATTTGAACGCATGGAAAGTGCCTGGCTACCTTTACGTGGCTGGCGTAATTTCTGAGAGCGCTGGGACTAAATCGTTTGTGCTGTACATATCATACCATACCATAGAGAGAGTCAGAGAGGGAATCCGTCGCGCGTATGCGTCAATCTGGCGACAAGGAAGGAAATTAAAGGAATAATTACTGCATGCAGCTAGCGTTTTCCACGGCTGGATGAATACACCTCTTTCCTTCCTTCCTTCAAGAGAGCCTCCCTTGATTCCCTCGTCTTCCTCCTTGAAACTAGGCACCCATTAATTCTATCCTCTTCCCAAACCGACGCATGCTTCCTCCTCCTGGAAACCTTCAATCGACACCGCATTTAACTACCCCATGCATCCACGCGCCGCCTCCCTCCCTTCCTCCCCCGCTCCGCATGCGATCCAATCCACACGCCTCACGCGGATCACACTCCCATCCGATGCCTCCCCGCGTCCCCGGCTCAGTCATCTCATCGCTGCCCACGACCCCCCTCTCCTCTCCTCTCCTCTATAAATGGACGCCCCCTTGATCTCGACCAGCCCGGCCCCGCCCCGCCCCACACCTTCCTCCTCCTTCCCTCTCCCCAATCTCCATGTTGTAGATGGCGACGGTGGATCTAAGCAGCGTCATGTACATCCACCGGCAGCCCAGGGTTGTGCCATGCCCACGCCGATGTGTTGTCCGGCTAGCACCACGCTGCCGCGCAAGAGATGCGAAGCGAGTTAAGACCAGTTGACATGCCCGGCGCAGCTGTGCGTGGTGGCCCTTAGGCCGATCATGGTTTGCCGGCCATGCATGTGCCTGCCGCCTAGCACTCGTTGATCCGCCTTATATGTAAGAGCATGCGTGCTGTTTCTTGATCTAATATTTTTTCTTCTTTTTGATAGAAATCTTGCCACGCCAACTGATAGTTGTTTCTTGATCTAATCTTGTTTTCTTCTTCTTCATAGAAATCTTGCCACACCAACTGATGGCTTCTCTTTTGTGTCCGAACTTGCTGTAGTGATGATGTTGATGTCTCTACTAGGCATCCAAACACAAGATATGAACAGCAAGTCGCTGGACAAGCAGCAACGCTAAAAACCGTAAGCCTGGCAAGATCAATACACAGGTATGTCCTTGTCCTACGAGGCACGTGTGTGCTTCAGAAAAGGCAGCACATCAACATTTGATCGATTCATCGTTTCGATGTTACTCATGTCTTTCTATGGCTTCATGTTTTGGTTTTAAAGCTGTAACAGTGAGGTCAACATTTCAAGCAGAAGCCATAGAAATGTTGCCCTTACTCCCTCTCACCTACCGGGGGGTGGTAGGGCACGGATCCCGTGTTGACGAGCAGTGCACCCGCGTCCCAGCCATGAAGCGTGACCAGCTACCGGGGATCAGAGGGAGGAAGGAGAAAGGGTGGTACGGAGAGCAGGTTGGCGGAGCTCTCCTGTCGGGGTTTGTCAGCAGCAGGCGGGGAGGCTGGAACCAGCCGTCGCCCATATGGGCTGGCGTAAGTTACGGCCAGCGTTTCCAACATCCTCCTCCCCGGCTTTTCATTGCCTCCCCCGAGTTGGCTTGCTCAGCGTCAGTTCATTCAGGCCATCTGTGTTGATTTTGTTCCTGCCATGGAGGTCGGCACATTTATATTCGCAAGGGACTTTTGGTCTTCTGAGGTACTGTGTTATGGCAAAATTTTGCATATATATTAGATTTGTTTTTTTTAGATTATGGTGTGAAATCGAGCTTAGTTATGGGGATCTGAAGCTCCATTGGGTAAGAAGAAGATTAGCAATAAGGACAGAGTTACAGAGTGTGTGCTTTGTTTTATGTATGTATGTACCATCGTTGCTGTTCCACGTCCTGCCTGCTACTCCCATTTTTGGGTAGTTAGAAGATCCCAATATGAAAGGAATTTTAGGATTGTGATCCTTATACTTCTGAATGTATCATGTGAACCATCAGAATTGGGACTAGCTGTGGTCTTTGTCCCAACTTATGCTGGAACTGCGAAATCCCAACTATCATGCATGTTTTAATTCCATTTGTTATGATGGGGCAGTCAAGTCATTCCAGATGTAGGGTTTCTGTGGTCAGTACAGATGTGTGTAGCAGCTCACTACTTTTTTTTATTCTCAGCATGGTGGGGTTCGTGTTTTTGCGGCAGTGCAAAGAGTAGTGAAAAGATTTTTCAAGAGTAGTTTTTATTGTTTTTGGCACTTCTTATTTTTTTCGCAAACCCGGAACAGACACTATCTATTTTTCTAACTGAATTATTTGACACTTGCAGTGAAGGATTCAGAATCTCAACATTCTTTTGTTTTCCATGTGTGCATTTTTTTTGGTTTTAGTCAGTGTTAGTTGAAATCTCACTCGCACCCCTGCATGTGAGTTTATTGTTTTCTTTCATCTTTTTGGTAGCAGCAGGGTTGTGGATTCTTTGGGGCAGATGTCCTCATGTGGATGCTACGTACCCAATTATGATCATGATGATGGTTTGTCAAACGACGATAATTGTATGGAAAGCACTGCATCCACGGATGAACAATTTTTTTGTTCCCTTGCGGTGTCTCTTTTTTTATCTCTCAGATGTATTTCTTCAGTCACTATTCAGTGTTCTTTCTTCATTACTCATTAATTTTCTCATTCATATTTCTTCAGTATTCTTCTTTCAGTCATATTGAGTGTGTTGTACTTTCATTCTATTTACTTTTCATTTTTCTCTGTTTTAGTATTTCCTAGCCTATGTATCAGTCTTATTTTCACCTTTAGTCTTCATTCTCCCGTTAGATATCTTCATTTAGTCATTAGTTCCATCGTTCGTCATTCATCATCAGTTTTAAGTTTTTATTTTCAGTGTTCATTAATGGCAGTGTATTATCATTGTTCGGATTGAGTATCTTTAGTTTTTTTATCACACTCATTTTCAGTTTCTTATTATAGTTCATTTTATGTTTAATTTATTTCATTCAATTTTCAGTCATTCTATATGAGCGTGTGGGTTTAGTTCTTATTATAAGTTCATCTTTTCTGTTTTGTATCAGTTATCAGTCATGTTTCTTTAAACAGGGAGGGTGTGACATGATTCACATACTTCTTCAGTCATGTTCCTCATAGGTCTTTGTCATTTAGTATTTGGTTAGTGTTTTTATCAGTTTCTTTATCCTCATTCTTCCATTTTTTAGTTTTTCCAATTCCTTGAGTATCTCATTCTTTTTTCTATTTTCTCTGGTTCTCATTTACATCAGTTCACTCTTTATTTTCTCATTCTTTTGTTCAGTCTCTCTTTCTCGGTCTCTTAGGTTCCTACTTTCAATCTTCATAATTTCTTCTTAGCTAGTCTCTCTTTAGTTTTCTCACTCTTATTTAGTACTCCCACCGTCTGGAAATACTGACAAATGCATAAAAATGAATGCATCTATAACTAAAATACATCTAGATACATCCATTCCTCCGACAAGTGGAGTATTTCCGGATGGACGGAGGAGACTAGCAAGAGAAGATAAATCATTTTAATCTTATTTTTGGCTCTTTATCATCTTATAAATTGTGCCAGTTTTTGTGTTTTTATTTTTCTTGCCACTACAATTTGTGGAGCTACCCTCTCTGTTCCTCTTTCTCCCCATGATGATTATTAGACATTTTTCATCCAAGATTTGCTCTGTATTTTTGTAAATACAAAAGTTTTTTTTATAAAATATCACATTGTAAAATATCTGCTCAGTATTGATTTGTTTTTTACCTTTCAGGAAAGAACAAGGTACTAACACGTCTTCACGATAGAATAAGAACTATCGATTCTTGGAAAAGAACAAGGTGCCATCACTATAGTTAATTTTTGTGTAATTGCGCATCTTGATGTTGCTGGTGGACATTAGGTCATTTAGTATGTTTATTATCTGTCCTCTAATGAGTAACATAATTGTACATAATCATTATTAGTAATCAGTTTTTAGTATTATGTCTGTAACTATGTTTGAATTTTCATCATTCAATATTTTTTTCTCCAATCTGCATTTCATGGTTGTATTCTCCTTCTATCTTGTTGCTATGCTCAATAGCATCAGGCATTTCTCAATCTGCATCATACTCATTTTTCAGTTTGCTTTCATGGATGATGTTGGGGGCCAAGAGGGGTGGGAGGCAGGGGTATTGTTGGGTCTGAGTGGGAGGCATCACGTATCTCTTTTCTCTTTTTTTAATAACCGGGCGACATATATGCTCGTGGAAGCCTGTTAGCGAGGTGATGGATTTTGTGAGGGTGCAACAAATGATCCGGTTGCATAAATAAAAAGATTATTAGTATGTTTTTCCAATGGATAAGCAGGCTCTGGTTGCATAAATAACACGTCCCAACCATGATCTTCTCTTGTGCATTACAAATTTGATAAGGAGGAGGCATTTTCTATACCTTGCAAACCAACATATACGTATAGTGCCCTTTCTATTATTATGAAAATTAAACAGTGGGCATTTTCTACTGCGTGGAGCAACTCCAGCTTTCTGGCTGGGTTGCATTTGGGACAAAAAGTTAATTTTTTTTCTTGAACAGGTTTATAAATCTTACATAGTAAGGTTGTTCTCTTTGTAGTGCAGACCCAGATGAAGCTGACATAATCGCATTCTCAAAAGTGAAGGTCGCGTGCAGACTATAGCCAGAAAAGTCCGGAGGTAAATTTTGAAACCTTAAAGTTACATGCAGACTACACCAAAAAAACTCCGGATGTAAATTCTGAAACTTGAAGGTTGCACGTAGACTACAACAAGAAAAAAAAGTTCTTAAGTCCAAAGGTTGCATGCAGACTACAACCAAAAAACTCCTGAAAGTAAATTCTGAAACATGGAGGTTGCGTGTGGACTACACCACAAAACTCATGAGACGAATTTCATAAGAAAAATAAGTAACTCCCAAAACACCAGTCCAGCATGGATATAAAATCAAGAGGTCAGCTAGGAAACAATTTGCACACACGCACTGCTAGCGAACTGGCCGAGCAGTGTTTGGAACGAATAACAATTACTCTGACCTATGTTCCGCCCCAAAGAAAGTAAAGTAGTGTAAGTACATTGCAGTATGGAACATACAAACAAATTTCTGTGTATGTACAATTCAATACATACAAATGCGTAAAGGATGGTTTGCCCTTGCGGGCGTATATAACCTTATTTCTCACTAGAAATTAATAGTAAAACCGAGACAACAAAAATAGTCTGAATGTGTTGAAGTAGCCTAACTCTTTATCAACCCTTTAGTTGTAATGAGCAATTTTTAGCCTAGTTGATTAATGGTGTGTTTAGTCAAGATTTGTGTTGTCCATCTACTAATTGGTCATGTTGATCTCATACCGCGTTCATGTCATCGCTCTAACACTTTCTCTAAAAAGATTGTAGCCAGAAGTATATTTGGCCTTGATAAAAATCCCTATCTTTTGGTCTTAATAAAATCCCTATCTTTTGGTGGCAGTGGGTGCTTTGGGTTTGAGATTGAATTACTTTTTTTCCATATGATGATTACATAAGAGAATAAGCAGGCTTGTTGGAGATAAAAATGATGTCCTCACATATATAGTTCTTGGTTTCATCTTGTGCTTGTTTTCTGAATCATTTTAAAAGTGTGGGTAGTTTATGCTCATCTTTTTACCATATTTTTAGTTCAGTGTCCTTGTTCATCTTTATGTGCAAAACATAAATATTGATTCTCATTATTTTTTTCACTTTTGGTATCGTTGACATAAGTCAAATGATGAGAAAAACAAGAAGTGGATGTATATGTTATTTTTCACCTGTAATTTTGTTTGTTTTTCCATGCGGCCTTAAGGGTGACACACTATCATGATGCAACCACACTAGTTTTTGTACAAGGTTCAAGTAGATAACAGTTCTGCTACAAGCGCTAGTTAGGTGATAGAAAATATACCGGTGAATCATATCCTGGTGCTCATAATCACCAAATTTGAGAACATGATTTATAGAATAGAACCCTCAACATCGCCTGTGGGTGCTTTAAGTACCCCTTTTTTAACATGATAGCGTAAAAAGCCGATTTTCTTGATATGGGCCTTTTTGAATTGAAGGTTGAGATACCTTGAGGCCAAAATGAAAAATTCTTCCATTGTTGGTTGCCCCCTTGTACTCAGAGACTGTCTAGGGAATTGTTGACTTTTTTATTTCTAGTTGATCCGATCCCTCTATCCTTGTTGCTAGCATGCACTTCTATTTGATTCTTGTACATGCTATTCAACATGCAACCAGTGTGGATTATTTCTTTCCACTTACTTAAAATTGTGTTGCGTCTGGACGGTGAGAACCAAATATTTTAAAAAGAATCAGAAATTGTGCATGACCTTCTTTTTGTATGTTCATCTTCTATCAGCGCTCTTACACCTGTTGAACTCATGTTGTGTTCTTGTCAGCGCTCTTACACCTGCTCTTAATAGCATGTAGTTGTAAAGCCTGCTTGACTAATGGTATTTTAAGCTGAGAGTTCTCTTGTCCATTTTTTAATTAGTCATATTGATCTCATATTCTTTTTCATGTCAGTGCTCTAACACTTGCTCTAAATAGCTAGTAGCTGTGAAGTCCATTTGGCTTTAATAATATCTCTATCTTTCTGGTGGTAGTTGGTGCTTTGGGTTTTAGATTTTTTTTTCCTTTTATGGTCACATAGGAGAGTAAGAATGCTTGTTGGATGGCTAGTAGTAGGCATGACTTCTTTTGTTTGTTGAGCTTCTACTCGCCATTATAACTCTAGCTTTTGGACTTGATGAAATTCCGTTATGTTGCGGTTCCGGAGTGGCATGTGTCCCCTATTGTGTGGATGGGGATTGAGGTACATCGTCAGTTAGGTCTGTTGGATTATATTTTTAATTCCATTATTTTTCATTTTCAAAACATTGTGGATGGGGTATGTAATAATGCATGGGAATGATTTTTATTGTTGGTATCCCATCTCGGTTTTACACTATTTAGTTTATGCTACTCCTTGAGATAAAAATAAATTATACTTTTACATACTGATTCATGCAATAATTCTCAAAGTTACTGGTGTTTGAATGGTATGCCCTAAGTATGCAATCTAATTTTTTTCTCTCCCGTGAAGAACTAAATGCATTATGACTGTCCCCAACCCGAGGCCGCAATTGCTCGGTCAGCGCAGATCCCTCCTATTTCCATGAGTTGTTTTGCCTCATACGTCCATCGCCCGGACCGCCTCACTGCAGGTGAGCTTCCCGTCGACTACTTGTTGCTGCGTACATGTTCTACCCCTACTCTTTTGACATGTTGTGTTGTCGGGGCGGTCCGATGATCTGTTTGCCACTCAACTACGCCCAACTGCTTGTGCTAGTTCAGACCAAGAGATTTGTTGCCACGCTCTATTACTACCATGCTTTGTTCATGCTTAATGTACTCACAAAATCATAATTAACTTCTCTTGAGAAACATGATGAAAGGTGCATGTTTCAGGGGACGTTTGCTAAAAATCTGATGCTCTTTATTTCAGATTTTTTTTTGTTTCAGCACCTGATTAGGACGATTTATCCATAGTACAAATTCTTGATGAGCATGATTACTCAATCTGTGGCTGTGAGAGCCTAAATAGAGAGAGAGAGAGAGAGAGAGAGAGAGAGAGAGAGAGAGAGAGAGAAGATACTTTTTTAAAAACCTCATACTTTTGAAAATGAAACGAAGTTTTCTTATAATATGACAAAAGTTGTTCATATAAACTTTTTTTGATTTCTCAAGTAAATACCTAATGCTAAAAATGTAAATATACAATATCTATCTCTGTTTTTTTATATGCACATGTTGTGGGCTCCCTTTTTGCACGAACGTCCAGGTTTTTTTAAGCCTTGGCTCTCTTTTTGTACAAACGTCCATGTTTTTTAGCCTCAGATGTGTCAAGCCAGGTGGCATCGTATCAACATCGATGTGCTAATGGGCATGTGAGCAGCACGGGTGCTAACGCCTGCAATAAGTGATGTATATTTTGCCTCCAGTTAGAATCGTATAATTCTATATATCAATATCTGGATTTGTGATTGGCATGGCCGGTCCCCCGGTTAAAATAGTTAAATGTGGCCAATCCTATTTGACGTCCCCAAATTGAGCCGGCTCGGTCTTTGCTATTTCCTTTGAGTTGCTACTCCAGCTTTTTATTTTTTGCTTTTGTGCTGAAGTTTTTTTTTCCTGTTTTTCCTGCGATTTCTTTCATTGTGATTCTCAGCGTTTTTTGGTTTTTGTTCCAGTTTTTTCCTGCTGTTTCATTTAGCATCACTGCTGCAAGTTTTTCTGAGTTTTCTGTTGTCGTTTTTCATTTCCACTTTTTTGGTTATCTCTATCGGTTTCTTACCTTTTTCTGTTTTTTCTTTTTCCTTTTCTTTTTAAAATAAATGATGAACATTTTTTAATCATAGTGCACATTTTATTTTAACATTGTAAATATTAATTTAATACAAAGTGACCATTTTTATTACAGGATGAAATTTTCTTACATGGTGATCGGTTTCTTAAATGGCGAAACAATTTTTTATACACAGTGGACGATTTTTAATACATGGTAAAGATTTTTTGAATACGTGATGAACATTAATTGGAAACCACAATGAACAATTTATTATGCTTAAATAATTCTAGAAAAACCATGGCAAGAAGACCACAAAAAAATGACCAACACACGAATGTACCACCATCTCTCACAAAAGATAGTGAGGCTGACACTGGGAAGCCACATCGACCTGAACTGGGCCCCCGGCCCATCATCGCTAAAGTGTGCGCCGCCTCTCATATATGACGTTAATGAGCGTTATATAGGTGGTCTCATAAAAAGTGGTCTATTGGCTGCTTCATGATAATATACAAGCTTCTGAAGTTCATAATTTTATCAAAGTGGACCCAGTATGATGGCCCACATGAAAGGCTTTAGGGTGAGCATAGCCAAAACTTTTCATTAGTAGATCTTCAGCTTGCATATTTTTTTCTCAAATGGTTGTTCTAGTATATATTGACAATATGGAATAACTACATTCTAGAATTTTATAGGAATGCCACATGGTTTTAGTTTTTGCGTGGTCCTAGATGCATGTGAGCACATCCTTAGTGTCATTTTTATTTGCAAATCACCTTTGTAAAGTATTTGAAGAAAATAGGACACTTGGTTCCACAACCGAAGGGGTTGAACTTGGTGGCTTCCCACAGGAAGATACTGGACAAATTCATATGAAAACTATAGAACATGGAAGGTATATTACATTCGTAAAATAAGAGCGTGAAATGTTTTTTGTAAGTACTAATACGTTTGTGCTAGTGGCTATCAAGTTGTTCTTGCCAATACTCCCAATGATGTGGAAGGAAGCAAATCCATCTCGATGGTCAAGCCACCACTGGTACCAGAATAATCCAACCATTTGAGCAACATGGAAGATGCACATAATGTTGACAATTGTTGAGGAGATTCCTGAATGTACAACTTGCATCAAAGATTCCAAAATTTCTATGTTGATGAGCCAACTTAACATCTTCATAATTGCCAAGGGAGATGGTGTTGTCACAACTACAAGGTGGTCAGGTGTGCACAACAGGGATAGCATATGATTGTCTGCATATTTAAGTATGGTTGATGTCATTTGTGCGTGGAGAACAAAATAGATATGAGGAAGCAAGGAAGGAAGTCAATGGTGAGGTGGCATGGTAAAGCAAGTGATATGAGTGAGGCAGTGATCGGCTGTTGCTATCGGGTGCCGGCCAAAGGAGGTAGAATGAGTGGATGGGATGCCAAGAAAATAGTTTTAGTGAATCATCTTTAATCCTTTCTAATATATTTTTCTAGTACAGAAATGGAATGTGTGCCATTCCATTATTTTGGTCAATGCAACATATTATTACACAAATAATCTCGTTCATAAGGATATATATATTTCTGTGTGCATGAACATTTCTATATATGCCTACATGTCCATGATGCACCCACGTGGAATAGCTATCAGTTGTAGGTCAGAACTTCTACCTACATTCATCCCGAATTTTTCAGACATATCCAATGACTCTGG